>NW_027459307.1:0-157440 GCF_050624435.1 Tenrec ecaudatus | reverse complement strand
AGTCCAAGTGCCCGCTAGGTAACCTACATAGTCCAAGTGCCCGCTAGGTAACCTAGATATTCCAAGTTCTTGTTAGCTAACCTAGATAGTCCAAGTGCCTGCGAGGTAACCTACATGGTCCAAGTGCCCATTTGTTAACCTAGATTGTCCAAGTGCCCGCTAGGTATCCTAGACTGTCCAAGTGCCCGCTTGGTTACCGACATAGTCCAAGTGCCCGTTCGTTAACCTAGATAGTCCAAGTTCCCGCTAGTTAACCTACATAGTCCAAGTTCCCGTTAGGTAGCCTAGATAGTCCAAGTGCCCGCTAGGTAACCTACATAGTCCAAGTAACCACTAGGTAACCTAGATATTCCAAGTTCCTTTTAACTAACCTAGATAGTCCAAGTGCCCGCTAGGGTATGTACATAGTCCAAGTGCCCGCTAGGTAACCTAGATAGTCTAAGTGCCCGCTAGTTAACCTACATAGTCCAAGGGCCCGCAAGTTAACCTACATAGTCCAAGTGCGCGATAGGGAACCTACATAGTCCAAGTGCCCGCTAGGGACGTACATAGTCCAAGTGCCCGCTAGGGAACCTACATAGTAAAGTGCCCGCTAGGTAACCTAGATATACCAAGTTCCTGTTAGCTAACCTAGATAGTCCAAGTGCCCGCGAGGTAACCTACATAGTCCAAGTTCCCGTTAGGTAACCTAGATAGTCCAAGTGCCCGCTAGGTAACCTACATAGTCCAAGTAACCACTAGGTAATCTAGATATTCCAAGTTCCTTTTAGCTAACCTAGATAGTCCAACTATCCGCTAGGTAACCTACATAGTCCAAGTGCCCATTCATTAACCTAGATAGTCCTAGTGCCCGCTAGTTAACCTAGTCTCTCTAATTGCCCGCTAGGTTACCTACATAGTCCAAGTACCCGTTCGTTAACCTAGATAATCCAATTGCCCGCTAGGTAACCTACAAAGTCCCAGCGCCCGCTAGGTAACCTAGATAGTCCAAGTGCCCTTTAGGTAACCTAGATAGTCCAAGTGCCCGCTAGGTAACCTACATAGTCCAAGTGCCCGCTAGAAAACCTAGATAGTCCAAGTGCCCGCTAGGTAACCTACATAGTCCAAGTGCCCGCTAGGTAACCTACTAAGTCCAAGTGCCTGCTAGGTAATCTATATAGTCCAAATGCCCGCTAGGGCACCCATATAGTCCAAGTGCTCGCTAATTTACCTATATACTCCATGTGCCCGTTAGCTAAGCAACATACTCCAAGGGTCATCTAGTTAACCTACATAGTGCAAGGGCCCTCTAGTTAACCTAGATAGTCCAAGTGCCCGATAGGGGACGTACATAGTCCAAGTGCCCGCTATATAACCTAGATAGTCCAGTGCCGGCTAGGGTATGTACATAGTCCAGGTGTCCGCTAGGTAACCTAGATAGTCTAAATGCCCGCTACTTAACCTACATAGTCCAAGGTCCCGCTCGTTAAACTACATAGTCCAAGTGTCTGCTAGTTAACCTACATAGTACAAGTGCCCGCTAGTTTACCTAGATCGTCCAAGTACCCGCTAGTTAACCTACATTGTCCAAGGGCCCGCTTGTTAACCTACATAGTCCAAAGTCCTCTACTTAACCTAGATAGTCCAAGTGCCGGCTAGTTAACCTACATAGTCCAAAGGGCCCTCTAGTTAACCTAGATAGTCCACGTGCCCGCTAGGGGACGTACATAGTCCAAGTGTCCGCTAGGTAACATTGATAGTCCAAGTGCCCGTTAGCTAACCTAGATAGTCCAAGTGCCCGCTAGGTAACCTACATAGTCCAAGTGCCCGTTCGTTAACCTAGATAGTTCAAGTGCCCACTAGGTTACCTACATAGTCCAAGTGCCCGCTAGTTAACCTAGATGGTCCAAGTGCCCGATAGTTAAACTACATAGTGCAAGGGCCCGCTAGTTAACCTAGATAGTACAAGTGCCTGCTAGTTAACCTTCATAGTCCAAGTGCCCGCAAGTTAACCTACATAGCCCAGGGCCCGCTAGTTAATCTAGATAGTCCTATTGCCCGTTAATTAACCTAGATAGTCCAAGTGCCCGCTAGGGAACCTGCATCGTCCAAGTGCCCGCTGGTTAACCTAGATCGTCCAAGTGCCCGCAAGGTAACCTACATAGTCCAAGTGCCCGCTAGGTAACCTAGATATTCCAAGTTCCTGTTAGCTAACCTAGATAGTCCAAGTGCCCGCAAGGTAACCTACACAGTCCAAGAACCCACTAGTTAACCTAGATAGTCCAAGTGCCCGCTAGTTAACCTACATAGTCCAAGGGGCGGCAAGGTAACCTAGATATTCCAATTTCCTGTTAGCTAACCTAGATAGTCCAAGTGCCCGCTAGGTAACCTACATAGTACAAGTGCCCATTCATTAACCTAGATAGTCCAAGTGCCCGCTAGGGTATGTACATAGTTCAATTGCCCGCTAGGTAACCTAGATAGTCCAAGTGTCTGCTAGTTAACCTATCATGTCCAAGTGCCCGTTAGGGAACCTAGATAGTCCAAGTGCCCGTAGTGAACCTATATATTCCAAGTGCCAGCTAGGGAACCTGCATTGTCCAAGTGCCCGCTAGTTAACCTAGATAGTCCAAGTGCCCACTAGTTAACCTACATAGTCCAAGGGCCCGCTAGTTAACCTACATAGTCCAAGAACCCGCTAGTTAACCTACATAGTCCAAGGGCCGGCAAGGTAACCTAGATATTCCAATTTCCTGTTAGCTAACCTAGATAGTCCAAGTGCCCGCTAGGTAACCTAGACTGTCCAGTGCCCGCTAGGTTACCTACATAGTCCAAGTGCCCGCTAGGTAACCTAGATGGTCCAAGTGTCCGCTAGTTAACTTAGATAGTCCTAGTGCACGTTAGTTATCCTACATAGTCCAAGTGCCCACTAGGGGACGTACACAGTCCAAGTGCCCGGTAGGTAACCTAGATAGTCCAAGTGCCTGCTAGGGTATGTACATAGTCCAAGTGCCCGCTAGGTAACCTAGATAGTCTAAGTGCCCGCTAGTTAACCTACATAGTCCAAGGGCCCGCAAGTTAACCTACATAGTCCAAGTGCGCGATAGGGAACCTACATAGTCCAAGTGCCCTCTAAGGGACGTACATAGTCCAAGTGCCCGCTAGGGAACCTACATAGTAAAGTGCCCGCTAGTTATCCTAGATAGTCCAAGTGCCCGCTAGTTAACCTAGATCGTCCACGTGCCCACTAGTTAACCTACATAGTCCAAGGGCCCGCTTGTTAACCTACATAGTCCAAGTGCCCGATAGGGGACGTACATAGTCCAAGTGCCCGCTATATAACCTAGATAGTCCAGTGCCGGGCTAGGGTATGTACATAGTCCAGGTGTCCGCTAGGTAACCTAGATAGTCTAAGTGCCCGCTACTTAACCTACATAGTCCAAGGTCCCGCTCGTTAACCTACATAGTCCAAGTGCCTGATAGGGAACCTACATAGCGCAAGTGCCCGTTAGGGAACCTAGATAGTCAAAGTGCCCGCTAGGGAACCTGCATCGTCCAAGTGCCCGCTAGTTAACCTAGATCGTCCAAGTGCCCGCTAGTTAACCTACATAGACCAAGGGCCCGCAAGTTGACCTACATAGTCCAAGGGCCCTCTAGTTAACCTAGATCGTCCAAGTGCCCACTAGGGGACGTACATTGTCCAACTTCCCACTAGGTAACCTAGATAGTCCAAGTGTCCGCTAGTTAACCTACATAGTCCAAGTACCCGCTAGGTAACCTAGATAGGCCAAGGGCCCGCTATTTAACCAACATAGTCCAAGTGCCCAATAGGGAACCTACAAAGTCCAAGTGCCCGCTGATGAACCTACATATTCCAAGTGCCCGATAGGGAACCTATATATTCCAAGTGCCCGTTAGGGAACCTAGATAGTCCAAGTGCCCGTAAGGAACCCTATATATTCCAAGTGCCCGCTAGGAACCTACATAGTCAATGTGCCCGCTAGGGAACCTGCATTGTCCAAGTGCCCGCTAGTTACCTAGATAGTCCAAGTGCCCACTAGTTAACCTAGATTGTCCAAGTGCCAGCTAGTTAACCTTGATGGTCCATGTGCCCTCTAGTTAACCTACATAGTCCAAGGGCCCGCAAGTTAACCTAGATATTCCAAGTGCCCGCTAGTTAACCAAGATCGTCCAAGTGTCCGCTAGTTAACCTACATAGTCCAAGTTCCCGTTAGGTATCCTAGATAGTCCAAGTGCCCGCTAGGTAACCTACATAGTCCAAGTGCCCGCTAGGTAACCTAGATATTCCAAGTTCTTGTTAGCTAACCTAGATAGTCCAAGTGCCTGCGAGGTAACCTACATGGTCCAAGTGCCCATTTGTTAACCTAGATTGTCCAAGTGCCCGCTAGGTATCCTAGACTGTCCAAGTGCCCGCTTGGTTACCGACATAGTCCAAGTGCCCGTTCGTTAACCTAGATAGTCCAAGTTCCCGCTAGTTAACCTACATAGTCCAAGTTCCCGTTAGGTAGCCTAGATAGTCCAAGTGCCCGCTAGGTAACCTACATAGTCCAAGTAACCACTAGGTAACCTAGATATTCCAAGTTCCTTTTAACTAACCTAGATAGTCCAAGTGCCCGCTAGGGTATGTACATAGTCCAAGTGCCCGCTAGGTAACCTAGATAGTCTAAGTGCCCGCTAGTTAACCTACATAGTCCAAGGGCCCGCAAGTTAACCTACATAGTCCAAGTGCGCGATAGGGAACCTACATAGTCCAAGTGCCCGCTAGGGACGTACATAGTCCAAGTGCCCGCTAGGGAACCTACATAGTAAAGTGCCCGCTAGTTATCCTAGATAGTCCAAGTGCCCGCTAGTTAACCTAGATCGTCCAAGTGCCCACTAGTTAACTTACATAGTCCAAGGGCCCGCTTGTCAACCTACATAGTCCAAAGTCCTCTACTTAACCTAGATAGTCCAAGTGCCCGCTAGTTAACCTACATAGTCCAAGGGCCCTCTAGTTAACCTGGATAGTCCAAGTGCCCGATAGGGGACGTACATAGTCCAAGTGCCCGCTATATAACCTAGATAGTCCAGTGCCGGCTAGGGTATGTACATAGTCCAGGTGTCCGCTAGGTAACCTAGATAGTCTAAATGCCCGCTACTTAACCTACATAGTCCAAGGTCCCGCTCGTTAAACTACATAGTCCAAGTGTCTGCTAGTTAACCTACATAGTCCAAGTGCCCGTTAGGGAACCTAGATAGTCCAAGTGCCCACTAGTTAACCTACATAGTCCAAGGGCCCGCTAGTTAACCTACATAGTCCAAGAACCCGCTAGTTAACCTACATAGTCCAAGGGCCGGCAAGGTAACCTAGATATTCCAATTTCCTGTTAGCTAACCTAGATAGTCCAAGTGCCCGCTAGGTAACCTAGACTGTCCAGTGCCCGCTAGGTTACCTACATAGTCCAAGTGCCCGCTAGGTAATCTAGATGGTCCAAGTGCCCGCTAGTTAACTTAGATAGTCCTAGTGCACGTTAGTTATCCTACATAGTCCAAGTGCCCACTAGGGGACGTACACAGTCCGAGTGCCCGGTAGGTAACCTAGATAGTCCAAGTGCCCGCTAGGGTATGTACATAGTCCAAGTGTCCGCTAGGTAACCTAGATAGTCTAAGTGCCCGCTAGTTAACCTGCATAGTCCAAGGGCCCGCAAGTTAACCTACATAGTCCAAGTGCGCGATAGGGAACCTACATAGTCCAAGTGCCCGCTAAGGGACGTACGTAGTCCAAGTGCCCGCTAGGGAACCTACATAGTAAAGTGCCCGCTAGTTATCCTAGATAGTCCAAGTGCCCGCTAGTTAACCTAGATCGTCCAAGTGCCCTCTAGTTAACCTACATAGTCCAAGGGCCCGCTTGTTAACCTACATAGTCCAAAGTCCTCTACTTAACCTAGATAGTCCAAGTGCCCGCTAGTTAACCTACATAGTCCAAGGTCCCTCTAGTTAACCTAGATAGTCCAAGTGCCCGATAGGGGACGTACATAGTCCAAGTGCCCGCTATATAAACTAGATAGTCCAGTGCCGGCTAGGGTATGTACATAGTCCAGGGGTCCGCTAGGTAACCTAGATAGTCTAAGTGCCCGCTACTTAACCTACATAGTCCAAGGTCCCGCTCGTTAAACTACATAGTCCAAGTGCCTGATAGGGAACCTACATAGTGCAAGTGCCCGTTAGGGAACCTAGATAGTCAAAGTGCCCGTTAGGGAACCTGCATCGTCCAAGTGCCCGCTAGTTAACCTAGATCGTCCAAGTGCCCGCTAGTTAACCTACATAGACCAAGGGCCCGCAAGTTGACCTACATAGTCCAAGGGCCCTCTAGTTAACCTAGATCGTCCAAGTGCCCACTAGGGGACGTACATTGTCCAACTTCCCACTAGGTAACCTAGATAGTCCAAGTGTCCGCTGGTTAACCTACATAGTCCAAGTACCCGCTAGGTAACCTAGATAGGCCAAGGGCCCGCTATTTAACCAACATAGTCCAAGTGCCCAATAGGGAACCTACAAAGTCCAAGTGCCCGCTGAGGAACCTACATATTCCAAGTGCCCGATAGGGAACCTATATATTCCAAGTGCCCGTTAGGGAACCTAGATAGTCCAAGTGCCCGTAAGGAACCCTATATATTCCAAGTGCCCGCTAGGAACCTACATAGTCAATGTGCCCGCTAGGGAACCTGCATTGTCCAAGTGCCCGCTAGTTACCTAGATAGTCCAAGTGCCCGCTAGTTAACCTAGATTGTCCAAGTGCCAGCTAGTTAACCTACATAGTCCAAGTGCCTGATAGGGAACCTACATAGTCCAAGTGCCCGTTAGGGAACCTAGATAGTCCAAGTGCCCGCTAGGTAACCTAGACTGTCCAGTGCCCGCTAGGTTACCTACATAGTCCAAGTGCCCGCTAGGTAACCTAGATGGTCCAAGTGCCCGCTAGTTAACTTAGATAGTCCTAGTGCACGTTAGTTATCCTACATAGTCCAAGTGCCCACTAGGGGACGTACACAGTCCGAGTGCCCGGTAGGTAACCTAGATAGTCCAAGTGCCCGCTAGGGTATGTACATAGTCCAAGTGTCCGCTAGGTAACCTAGATAGTCTAAGTGCCCGCTAGTTAACCTGCATAGTCCAAGGGCCCGCAAGTTAACCTACATAGTCCAAGTGCGCGATAGGGAACCTACATAGTCCAAGTGCCCGCTAAGGGACGTACATAGTCCAAGTGCCCGCTAGGGAACCTACATAGTAAAGTGCCCGCTAGTTATCCTAGATAGTCCAAGTGCCCGCTAGTTAACCTAGATCGTCCAAGTGCCCACTAGTTAACCTACATAGTCCAAGGGCCCGCTTGTTAACCTACATAGTCCAAAGTCCTCTACTTAACCTAGATAGTCCAAGTGCCCGCTAGTTAACCTACATAGTCCAAGGGCCCTCTAGTTAACCTAGATAGTCCAAGTGCCCGATAGGGGACGTACATAGTCCAAGTGCCCGCTATATAACCTAGATAGTCCAGTGCCGGCTAGGGTATGTACATAGTCCAGGTGTCCGCTAGGTAACCTAGATAGTCTAAGTGCCCGCTACTTAACCTACATAGTCCAAGGTCCCGCTCGTTAACCTACATAGTCCAAGTGCCTGATAGGGAACCTACATAGTGCAAGTGCCCGTTAGGGAACCTAGATAGTCAAAGTGCCAGCTAGGGAACCTGCATCGTCCAAGTGCCCGCTAGTTAACCTAGATCGTCCAAGTGCCCGCTAGTTAACCTACATAGACCAAGGGCCCGCAAGTTGACCTACATAGTCCAAGGGCCCTCTAGTTAACCTAGATCGTCCAAGTGCCCACTAGGGGACGTACATTGTCCAACTTCCCACTAGGTAACCTAGATAGTCCAAGTGTCCGCTGGTTAACCTACATAGTCCAAGTACCCGCTAGGTAACCTAGATAGGCCAAGGGCCCGCTATTTAACCAACATAGTCCAAGTGCCCAATAGGGAACCTACAAAGTCCAAGTGCCCGCTGAGGAACCTACATATTCCAAGTGCCCGATAGGGAACCTATATATTCCAAGTGCCCGTTAGGGAACCTAGATAGTCCTAGTGCCCGTAAGGAACCCTATATATTCCAAGTGCCCGCTAGGAACCTACATAGTCAATGTGCCCGCTAGGGAACCTGCATTGTCCAAGTGCCAGCTAGTTAACCTTGATGGTCCATGTGCCCTCTAGATAACCTACATAGTCCAAGGGCCCGCCAGTTAACCTAGATATTCCAAGTGCCCGCTAGTTAACCAAGATCGTCCAAGTGTCCGCTAGTTAACCTACATAGTCCAAGTTCCCGTTAGGTACCCTAGATAGTCCAAGTGCCCGCTAGGTAACCTACATAGTCCAAGTGCTCGCTAGGTAACCTAGATATTCCAAGTTCTTGTTAGCTAACCTAGATAGTCCAAGTGCCTGCGAGGTAACCTACATGGTCCAAGTGCCCATTTGTTAACCTAGATTGTCCAAGTGCCCGCTAGGTAACCTAGACTGTCCAAGTGCCCGCTTGGTTACCGACATAGTCCAAGTGCCCGTTCGTTAACCTAGATAGTCCAAGTTCCCGCTAGTTAACCTACATAGTCCAAGTTCCCGTTAGGTAGCCTAGATAGTCCAAGTGCCCGCTAGGTAACCTACATAGTCCAAGTAACCACTAGGTAACCTAGATATTCCAAGTTCCTTTTAACTAACTTAGATAGTCCAAGTGTCCGCTAGGGTATGTACATAGTCCAAGTGCCCGCTAGGTAACCTAGATAGTCTAAGTGCCCGCTAGTTAACCTACATAGTCCAAGGGCCCGCAAGTTAACCTACATAGTCCAAGTGCGCGATAGGGAACCTACATAGTCCAAATGCCCGCTGAGGACGTACATAGTCCAAGTGCCCGCTAGGGAACCTACATAGTAAAGTGCCCGCTAGTTATCCTAGATAGTCCAAGTGCCCGCTAGTTAACCTAGATCGTCCAAGTGCCCACTAGTTAACCTACATAGTCCAAAGTCCTCTACTTAACCTAGATAGTCCAAGTGCCCGCTAGTTAACCTACATAGTCCATGGGCCCTCTAGTTAACCTGGATAGTCCAAGTGCCCGATAGGGGACGTACATAGTCCAAGTGCCCGCTATATAACCTAGATAGTCCAGTGCCGACTAGGGTATGTACATAGTCCAGGTGTCCGCTAGGTAACCTAGATAGTCTAAGTTCCCGCTACTTAACCTACATAGTCTAATGTCCCGCTAGTTAACCTACATAGTCCAAGTGCCCGCTAGGGAACCTGCATCGTCCAAGTGCCCGCTAGTTAACCTAGATCGTCCAAGTGCCCGCTAGTTAACCTACATAGTCCAAGGGCCCGCAAGTTGACCTACATAGTCCAAGGGCCCTCTAGTTTACCTAGATAGTCCAAGTGCCCGCTAGGTAACCTACATAGTCCAAGTGCCCGCTAGGTAACCTAGATATTCCAAGTTCCTTTTAACTAACCTAGATAGTCCAAGTTCCCGTTAGGTAGCCTAGATAGTCCAACTGCCCACTAGGTAACCTCGATAGTCCAAGTGTCCGCTACTTAACCTCCATAGTCCAAGTGCCCGCTAGGTAACCTAGATAGTCCAAGGGCCCGCTAGTTAACCAACATAGTCCAAGTGCCCAATAGGGAACCTACAAAGTCCAAGTGCACGCTGAGGAACCTACCTATTCCAAGTGCCCGATAGGGAACCTATATATTTCAAGTGCCAGTTAGGGAACCTAGATAGTCCAAGTGCCGGTAGGGAACCTATTTATTCCAAGTGCCCGCTAGGAACCTACATAGTCAATGTGCCCGCTAGGGAACCTGCATTGTCCAAGTGCCCGCTAGTTACCTAGATAGTCCAAGTGCCCGCTAGTTACCCTTGTTTGTCCAAGTGCCAGCTAGTTAACCTAGATCGTCCAAGTGCCCGCTAGGTAACCTACATAGTACAAGTGCCCGCTAAGGGACGTATATAGAATAAGTGCCCGCTAGGGAACCTGCATCGTCCAAGTGCCCGCTAGTTAACCTAGATCGTCCAAGTGCCCGCTAGGTAACCTACATAGTCCAAGTGCCTGCTAGGTAACCTAGATATTCCAAGTTCCTGTTAGCTAACCTAGATAGTCCAAGTGCCCGCGAGGTAACCTACATAGTCCAAGTTCCCGTTAGGTAACCTAGATAGTCCAAGTGCCCGCTAGGTAACCTACATAGTACAAGTAACCACTAGGTAACCTAGATATTCCAAGTTCCTTTTAGCTAACCTAGATAGTCCAAGTGCCCGCTAGGTAACCTACATAGTCCAAGTGCCCATTCATTAACCTAGATAGTCCAAGTGCCCGCTATTTAACCTAGTCTGTCTAAGTGCCCGCTAGGTTACCTACATAGTCCAAGTACCCGTTCGTTAACCTAGATAATCCAATTGCCCGCTAGGTAACCTACATAGTCCCAGCGCCCGCTAGGTAACCTAGATAGTCCAAGTGCCCGCTAGGTAACCTACATAGTCCAAGTGCCCGCTAGAAAACCTAGATAGTCCAAGTGCCCGCTAGGTAACCTAAATAGTCCAAGTGCCCGCTAGGTAACCTACTAAGCCCAAGTGCCTGCTAGGTAATCTATATAGTCTAAATGCCCGCTAGGGCACCCATATAGTCCAAGTGCCCGCTAATTTACCTATATACTCCAAGTGCCCGTTAGCTAACCTACATACTCCAAGGGTCATCTAGTTAACCTACATAGTTCAAGGGCCCGCTAGGTAACCTAGCTATTCCAAGTGCCCGCTAGTTATCCTAGATGGTCCAAGTGCCCGATAGTTAACCTACATAGTGCAAGGGCCCGCTAGTTAACCTAGATCGTCCAAGTGCCCGCTAGTTAACCTACATAGTCCACGTGCACTATAGGGAACCTACATAGTCCAAGTGCCCGCTAGGGAACCTACATAGTCCAAGTGCCCGTTAGGGAACCAGGATAGTCCAAGTGCCCGCTAGTTAACCTAGATAGTACAAATGCCCGCTAGTTTACCTAGATCGTCCAAGTACCCGCTAGTTAACCTACATAGTCCAAGGGCCCGCTTGTTAACCTACATAGTCCAAGGTCCTCTACTTAACCTAGATAGTCCAAGTGCCCGCTAGTTAACCTACATAGTCCAAAGGGTACTCTAGTTAACCCAGATAGTCCAAGTGCCCGCTAGGGGACGTACATAGTCCAAGTGCCCACTAGGTAACCTAGATAGTCCAAGTGCCCGTTAGCTAACCTAGATAGTCCAAGTGCCCGCTAGGTAACCTACATAGTCCAAGTGCCCGTTCGTTAACCTAGATAGTTCAAGTGCCCGCTAGGTTACCTACATAGTCCAAGTGCCCGCTAGTTAACCTAGTTGGTCCAAGTGCCCGATAGATAATTTACATAGTGCAAGGGCCCGCTAGTTAACCTAGATAGTACAAGTGCCTGCTGGTTAAACTACATAGTCCAAGTGCCCGCCAGTTAACCTACATAGCCCAGGGCCCTCTAGTTAACTTAGATGGTCCTATAACCCGTAAATTAACCTAGATAGTCCATGTGCCCGCTAGGGAACCTGCATCGTCCAAGTGCCCGCTAGGTAACCTAGATATTCCAAGTTCCTGTTAGCTAACCTAGATAGTCCAAGTGACCGCGAGGTAACCTACACAGTCCAAGAACCCGCTAGTTAACCTAGATAGTCCAAGTGCCCGCTAGTTAACCTACATAGTCCAAGGGCCGGCAAGGTAACCTAGATATTCCAATTTCCTGTTAGCTAACCTAGATAGTCCAAGTGCCCGCTAGGTAACCTAGACTGTCCAGTGCCCGCTAGGTTACCTACATAGTCCAAGTGCCCGCTAGGTAACCTAGATAGTCCAAGTGCCCGCTAGGGTATGTACATAGTCCAAGTGCCCGCTAGGTAACCTAGATAGTCTAAGTGCCCGCTAGTTAAACTACATAGTCCAAGGGCCCGAAAGTTAACCTACATAGTCCAAGTGCGCGATAGGGAACCTACATAGTCTAAGTGCCCGCTAAGGGACGTACATAGTCCAAGTGCCCGCTAGGGAACCTACATAGTAAAGTGCCCGCTAGTTATCCTAGATAGTCCAAGTGCCCGCTAGTTAACCTAGATCGTCCAAGTGCCCACTAGTTAACCTACATAGTCCAAGGGCCCGCTTGTTAACCTACATAGTCCAAAGTCCGCTACTTAACCTAGATAGCCCAAGTGCCCGCTAGTTAACCTACATAGTCCAAGGGCCCTCTAGTTAACCTAGATAGTCCAAGTGCCCGATAGGGGACGTACATAGTCCAAGTGCCCGCTATATAACCTAGATAGTCCAGTGCCGGCTAGGGTATGTACATAGTGCAGGTGTCAGCTAGGTAACCTAGATAGTCTAAGTGCCCGCTACTTAACCTTCATAGTCCAAGGTCCCGCTCGTTAACCTACATAGTCCAAGTGCCTGATAGGGAACCTACATAGTCCAAGTGCCCGTTAGGGAACCTAGATAGTCCAAGTGCCCGCTAGGGAACCTGCATCGTCCAAGTGCCCGCTTGTTGACCTAGATCGTCCAAGTGCCCGCTAGTTAACCTACATAGTCCAAGGGCCCGCAAGTTGACCTACATAGTCCAAGGGCCCTCTAGTTAACCTAGATCGTCCAAGTGCCCACTAGGGGATGTACATTGTCCAACTGCCCACTAGGTAACCTAGATAGTCTAAGTGTCCGCTAGTTAACATACATAGTCCAAGTGCCCGCTAGGTAACCTAGATAGTCCAAGGGCCCGCTATTTAACCAACATAGTCCAAGTGCCCAATAGGGAACCTACAAAGTCCAAGTGCCCGCTGAGGAACCTACATATTCCAAGTGCCCGATAGGGAACCTATATATTCCAAGAGCCCGTTAGGGAACCTAGATAGTCCAAGTGCCCGTAAGGAACCCTATATATTCCAAGTGCCCGCTAGGAACCTACATAGTCAATGTGCCCGCTAGGTAACCTGCATTGTCCAAGTGCCCGCTAGTTTCCTAGATAGTCCAAGTGCCCGCTAGTTAACCTAGATTGTCCAAGTGCCAGCTAGTTAACCTTGATGGTCCAAGTGCCCTCTAGTTAACCTACATAGTCCAAGGGCCTGCAAGTTTACCTAGATATTCCAAGTGCCCGCTAGTTAACCAAGATCGTCCAAGTGTCCGCTAGTTAACCTACATAGTCCAAGTTCCCGTTAGGTATCCTAGATAGTCCAAGTGCCCGCTAGGTAACCTACATAGTCCAAGTGCCCGCTAGGTAACCTAGATATTCCAAGTTCTTGTTAGCTAACCTAGATAGTCCAACTGCCCGCGAGGTAACCTACATAGTCCAAGTGCCCATGTGTTAACCTAGATTGTCCAAGTTTCCGCTAGGTAACCTAGACTGTCCAAGTGCCCGCTTGGTTACCGACATAGTCCAAGTGCCCGTTCGTTAACCTAGATAGTCCAAGTGCCCGCTAGTTAACTTAGATAGTCCTAGTGCACGTTAGTTATCCTACATAGTCCAAGTGCCCACTAGGGGACGTACACAGTCCGAGTGCCCGGTAGGTAACCTAGATAGTCCAAGTGCCCGCTAGGGTATGTACATAGTCCAAGTGTCCGCTAGGTAACCTAGATAGTCTAAGTGCCCGCTAGTTAACCTGCATAGTCCAAGGGCCCGCAAGTTAACCTACATAGTCCAAGTGCGCGATAGGGAACCTACATAGTCCAAGTGCCCGCTAAGGGACGTACGTAGTCCAAGTGCCCGCTAGGGAACCTACATAGTAAAGTGCCCGCTAGTTATCCTAGATAGTCCAAGTGCCCGCTAGTTAACCTAGATCGTCCAAGTGCCCTCTAGTTAACCTACATAGTCCAAGGGCCCGCTTGTTAACCTACATAGTCCAAAGTCCTCTACTTAACCTAGATAGTCCAAGTGCCCGCTAGTTAACCTACATAGTCCAAGGTCCCTCTAGTTAACCTAGATAGTCCAAGTGCCCGATAGGGGACGTACATAGTCCAAGTGCCCGCTATATAAACTAGATAGTCCAGTGCCGGCTAGGGTATGTACATAGTCCAGGGGTCCGCTAGGTAACCTAGATAGTCTAAGTGCCCGCTACTTAACCTACATAGTCCAAGGTCCCGCTCGTTAAACTACATAGTCCAAGTGCCTGATAGGGAACCTACATAGTGCAAGTGCCCGTTAGGGAACCTAGATAGTCAAAGTGCCCGTTAGGGAACCTGCATCGTCCAAGTGCCCGCTAGTTAACCTAGATCGTCCAAGTGCCCGCTAGTTAACCTACATAGACCAAGGGCCCGCAAGTTGACCTACATAGTCCAAGGGCCCTCTAGTTAACCTAGATCGTCCAAGTGCCCACTAGGGGACGTACATTGTCCAACTTCCCACTAGGTAACCTAGATAGTCCAAGTGTCCGCTGGTTAACCTACATAGTCCAAGTACCCGCTAGGTAACCTAGATAGGCCAAGGGCCCGCTATTTAACCAACATAGTCCAAGTGCCCAATAGGGAACCTACAAAGTCCAAGTGCCCGCTGAGGAACCTACATATTCCAAGTGCCCGATAGGGAACCTATATATTCCAAGTGCCCGTTAGGGAACCTAGATAGTCCAAGTGCCCGTAAGGAACCCTATATATTCCAAGTGCCCGCTAGGAACCTACATAGTCAATGTGCCCGCTAGGGAACCTGCATTGTCCAAGTGCCCGCTAGTTACCTAGATAGTCCAAGTGCCCGCTAGTTAACCTAGATTGTCCAAGTGCCAGCTAGTTAACCTACATAGTCCAAGTGCCTGATAGGGAACCTACATAGTCCAAGTGCCCGTTAGGGAACCTAGATAGTCCAAGTGCCCGCTAGGTAACCTAGACTGTCCAGTGCCCGCTAGGTTACCTACATAGTCCAAGTGCCCGCTAGGTAACCTAGATGGTCCAAGTGCCCGCTAGTTAACTTAGATAGTCCTAGTGCACGTTAGTTATCCTACATAGTCCAAGTGCCCACTAGGGGACGTACACAGTCCGAGTGCCCGGTAGGTAACCTAGATAGTCCAAGTGCCCGCTAGGGTATGTACATAGTCCAAGTGTCCGCTAGGTAACCTAGATAGTCTAAGTGCCCGCTAGTTAACCTGCATAGTCCAAGGGCCCGCAAGTTAACCTACATAGTCCAAGTGCGCGATAGGGAACCTACATAGTCCAAGTGCCCGCTAAGGGACGTACATAGTCCAAGTGCCCGCTAGGGAACCTACATAGTAAAGTGCCCGCTAGTTATCCTAGATAGTCCAAGTGCCCGCTAGTTAACCTAGATCGTCCAAGTGCCCACTAGTTAACCTACATAGTCCAAGGGCCCGCTTGTTAACCTACATAGTCCAAAGTCCTCTACTTAACCTAGATAGTCCAAGTGCCCGCTAGTTAACCTACATAGTCCAAGGGCCCTCTAGTTAACCTAGATAGTCCAAGTGCCCGATAGGGGACGTACATAGTCCAAGTGCCCGCTATATAACCTAGATAGTCCAGTGCCGGCTAGGGTATGTACATAGTCCAGGTGTCCGCTAGGTAACCTAGATAGTCTAAGTGCCCGCTACTTAACCTACATAGTCCAAGGTCCCGCTCGTTAACCTACATAGTCCAAGTGCCTGATAGGGAACCTACATAGTGCAAGTGCCCGTTAGGGAACCTAGATAGTCAAAGTGCCAGCTAGGGAACCTGCATCGTCCAAGTGCCCGCTAGTTAACCTAGATCGTCCAAGTGCCCGCTAGTTAACCTACATAGACCAAGGGCCCGCAAGTTGACCTACATAGTCCAAGGGCCCTCTAGTTAACCTAGATCGTCCAAGTGCCCACTAGGGGACGTACATTGTCCAACTTCCCACTAGGTAACCTAGATAGTCCAAGTGTCCGCTGGTTAACCTACATAGTCCAAGTACCCGCTAGGTAACCTAGATAGGCCAAGGGCCCGCTATTTAACCAACATAGTCCAAGTGCCCAATAGGGAACCTACAAAGTCCAAGTGCCCGCTGAGGAACCTACATATTCCAAGTGCCCGATAGGGAACCTATATATTCCAAGTGCCCGTTAGGGAACCTAGATAGTCCTAGTGCCCGTAAGGAACCCTATATATTCCAAGTGCCCGCTAGGAACCTACATAGTCAATGTGCCCGCTAGGGAACCTGCATTGTCCAAGTGCCAGCTAGTTAACCTTGATGGTCCATGTGCCCTCTAGATAACCTACATAGTCCAAGGGCCCGCCAGTTAACCTAGATATTCCAAGTGCCCGCTAGTTAACCAAGATCGTCCAAGTGTCCGCTAGTTAACCTACATAGTCCAAGTTCCCGTTAGGTACCCTAGATAGTCCAAGTGCCCGCTAGGTAACCTACATAGTCCAAGTGCTCGCTAGGTAACCTAGATATTCCAAGTTCTTGTTAGCTAACCTAGATAGTCCAAGTGCCTGCGAGGTAACCTACATGGTCCAAGTGCCCATTTGTTAACCTAGATTGTCCAAGTGCCCGCTAGGTAACCTAGACTGTCCAAGTGCCCGCTTGGTTACCGACATAGTCCAAGTGCCCGTTCGTTAACCTAGATAGTCCAAGTTCCCGCTAGTTAACCTACATAGTCCAAGTTCCCGTTAGGTAGCCTAGATAGTCCAAGTGCCCGCTAGGTAACCTACATAGTCCAAGTAACCACTAGGTAACCTAGATATTCCAAGTTCCTTTTAACTAACTTAGATAGTCCAAGTGTCCGCTAGGGTATGTACATAGTCCAAGTGCCCGCTAGGTAACCTAGATAGTCTAAGTGCCCGCTAGTTAACCTACATAGTCCAAGGGCCCGCAAGTTAACCTACATAGTCCAAGTGCGCGATAGGGAACCTACATAGTCCAAGTGCCCGCTAGGGACGTACATAGTCCAAGTGCCCGCTAGGGAACCTACATAGTAAAGTGCCCGCTAGTTATCCTAGATAGTCCAAGTGCCCGCTAGTTAACCTAGATCGTCCAAGTGCCCACTAGTTAACCTACATAGTCCAAAGTCCTCTACTTAACCTAGATAGTCCAAGTGCCCGCTAGTTAACCTACATAGTCCATGGGCCCTCTAGTTAACCTGGATAGTCCAAGTGCCCGATAGGGGACGTACATAGTCCAAGTGCCCGCTATATAACCTAGATAGTCCAGTGCCGACTAGGGTATGTACATAGTCCAGGTGTCCGCTAGGTAACCTAGATAGTCTAAGTTCCCGCTACTTAACCTACATAGTCTAATGTCCCGCTAGTTAACCTACATAGTCCAAGTGCCCGCTAGGGAACCTGCATCGTCCAAGTGCCCGCTAGTTAACCTAGATCGTCCAAGTGCCCGCTAGTTAACCTACATAGTCCAAGGGCCCGCAAGTTGACCTACATAGTCCAAGGGCCCTCTAGTTTACCTAGATAGTCCAAGTGCCCGCTAGGTAACCTACATAGTCCAAGTGCCCGCTAGGTAACCTAGATATTCCAAGTTCCTTTTAACTAACCTAGATAGTCCAAGTTCCCGTTAGGTAGCCTAGATAGTCCAACTGCCCACTAGGTAACCTCGATAGTCCAAGTGTCCGCTACTTAACCTCCATAGTCCAAGTGCCCGCTAGGTAACCTAGATAGTCCAAGGGCCCGCTAGTTAACCAACATAGTCCAAGTGCCCAATAGGGAACCTACAAAGTCCAAGTGCACGCTGAGGAACCTACCTATTCCAAGTGCCCGATAGGGAACCTATATATTTCAAGTGCCAGTTAGGGAACCTAGATAGTCCAAGTGCCGGTAGGGAACCTATTTATTCCAAGTGCCCGCTAGGAACCTACATAGTCAATGTGCCCGCTAGGGAACCTGCATTGTCCAAGTGCCCGCTAGTTACCTAGATAGTCCAAGTGCCCGCTAGTTACCCTTGTTTGTCCAAGTGCCAGCTAGTTAACCTAGATCGTCCAAGTGCCCGCTAGGTAACCTACATAGTACAAGTGCCCGCTAAGGGACGTATATAGAATAAGTGCCCGCTAGGGAACCTGCATCGTCCAAGTGCCCGCTAGTTAACCTAGATCGTCCAAGTGCCCGCTAGGTAACCTACATAGTCCAAGTGCCTGCTAGGTAACCTAGATATTCCAAGTTCCTGTTAGCTAACCTAGATAGTCCAAGTGCCCGCGAGGTAACCTACATAGTCCAAGTTCCCGTTAGGTAACCTAGATAGTCCAAGTGCCCGCTAGGTAACCTACATAGTACAAGTAACCACTAGGTAACCTAGATATTCCAAGTTCCTTTTAGCTAACCTAGATAGTCCAAGTGCCCGCTAGGTAACCTACATAGTCCAAGTGCCCATTCATTAACCTAGATAGTCCAAGTGCCCGCTATTTAACCTAGTCTGTCTAAGTGCCCGCTAGGTTACCTACATAGTCCAAGTACCCGTTCGTTAACCTAGATAATCCAATTGCCCGCTAGGTAACCTACATAGTCCCAGCGCCCGCTAGGTAACCTAGATAGTCCAAGTGCCCGCTAGGTAACCTACATAGTCCAAGTGCCCGCTAGAAAACCTAGATAGTCCAAGTGCCCGCTAGGTAACCTAAATAGTCCAAGTGCCCGCTAGGTAACCTACTAAGTCCAAGTGCCTGCTAGGTAATCTATATAGTCTAAATGCCCGCTAGGGCACCCATATAGTCCAAGTGCCCGCTAATTTACCTATATACTCCAAGTGCCCGTTAGCTAACCTACATACTCCAAGGGTCATCTAGTTAACCTACATAGTTCAAGGGCCCGCTAGGTAACCTAGCTATTCCAAGTGCCCGCTAGTTATCCTAGATGGTCCAAGTGCCCGATAGTTAACCTACATAGTGCAAGGGCCCGCTAGTTAACCTAGATCGTCCAAGTGCCCGCTAGTTAACCTACATAGTCCACGTGCACTATAGGGAACCTACATAGTCCAAGTGCCCGCTAGGGAACCTACATAGTCCAAGTGCCCGTTAGGGAACCAGGATAGTCCAAGTGCCCGCTAGTTAACCTAGATAGTACAAATGCCCGCTAGTTTACCTAGATCGTCCAAGTACCCGCTAGTTAACCTACATAGTCCAAGGGCCCGCTTGTTAACCTACATAGTCCAAGGTCCTCTACTTAACCTAGATAGTCCAAGTGCCCGCTAGTTAACCTACATAGTCCAAAGGGTACTCTAGTTAACCCAGATAGTCCAAGTGCCCGCTAGGGGACGTACATAGTCCAAGTGCCCACTAGGTAACCTAGATAGTCCAAGTGCCCGTTAGCTAACCTAGATAGTCCAAGTGCCCGCTAGGTAACCTACATAGTCCAAGTGCCCGTTCGTTAACCTAGATAGTTCAAGTGCCCGCTAGGTTACCTACATAGTCCAAGTGCCCGCTAGTTAACCTAGTTGGTCCAAGTGCCCGATAGATAATTTACATAGTGCAAGGGCCCGCTAGTTAACCTAGATAGTACAAGTGCCTGCTGGTTAAACTACATAGTCCAAGTGCCCGCCAGTTAACCTACATAGCCCAGGGCCCTCTAGTTAACTTAGATGGTCCTATAACCCGTAAATTAACCTAGATAGTCCATGTGCCCGCTAGGGAACCTGCATCGTCCAAGTGCCCGCTAGGTAACCTAGATATTCCAAGTTCCTGTTAGCTAACCTAGATAGTCCAAGTGACCGCGAGGTAACCTACACAGTCCAAGAACCCGCTAGTTAACCTAGATAGTCCAAGTGCCCGCTAGTTAACCTACATAGTCCAAGGGCCGGCAAGGTAACCTAGATATTCCAATTTCCTGTTAGCTAACCTAGATAGTCCAAGTGCCCGCTAGGTAACCTAGACTGTCCAGTGCCCGCTAGGTTACCTACATAGTCCAAGTGCCCGCTAGGTAACCTAGATAGTCCAAGTGCCCGCTAGGGTATGTACATAGTCCAAGTGCCCGCTAGGTAACCTAGATAGTCTAAGTGCCCGCTAGTTAAACTACATAGTCCAAGGGCCCGAAAGTTAACCTACATAGTCCAAGTGCGCGATAGGGAACCTACATAGTCTAAGTGCCCGCTAAGGGACGTACATAGTCCAAGTGCCCGCTAGGGAACCTACATAGTAAAGTGCCCGCTAGTTATCCTAGATAGTCCAAGTGCCCGCTAGTTAACCTAGATCGTCCAAGTGCCCACTAGTTAACCTACATAGTCCAAGGGCCCGCTTG
The DNA here is from genome assembly GCF_050624435.1 of Tenrec ecaudatus. Taxonomy (NCBI): domain Eukaryota; kingdom Metazoa; phylum Chordata; class Mammalia; order Afrosoricida; family Tenrecidae; genus Tenrec; species Tenrec ecaudatus. The sequence continues at coordinate 137,238 of NW_027459307.1, read as the reverse complement.
TTAACCTACATAGTCCAAAGTCCGCTACTTAACCTAGATAGCCCAAGTGCCCGCTAGTTAACCTACATAGTCCAAGGGCCCTCTAGTTAACCTAGATAGTCCAAGTGCCCGATAGGGGACGTACATAGTCCAAGTGCCCGCTATATAACCTAGATAGTCCAGTGCCGGCTAGGGTATGTACATAGTGCAGGTGTCAGCTAGGTAACCTAGATAGTCTAAGTGCCCGCTACTTAACCTTCATAGTCCAAGGTCCCGCTCGTTAACCTACATAGTCCAAGTGCCTGATAGGGAACCTACATAGTCCAAGTGCCCGTTAGGGAACCTAGATAGTCCAAGTGCCCGCTAGGGAACCTGCATCGTCCAAGTGCCCGCTAGTTGACCTAGATCGTCCAAGTGCCCGCTAGTTAACCTACATAGTCCAAGGGCCCGCAAGTTGACATACATAGTCCAAGGGCCCTCTAGTTAACCTAGATCGTCCAAGTGCCCACTAGGGGATGTACATTGTCCAACTGCCCACTAGGTAACCTAGATAGTCTAAGTGTCCGCTAGTTAACATACATAGTCCAAGTGCCCGCTAGGTAACCTAGATAGTCCAAGGGCCCGCTAGTTAACCTACAGAGTCCAAGTGCCCAATAGGGAACCTACAAAGTCCAAGTGCCCGCTGAGGAACCTACATATTCCAAGTGCCCGATAGGGAACCTATATATTCCAAGAGCCCGTTAGGGAACCTAGATAGTCCAAGTGCCCGTAAGGAACCCTATATATTCCAAGTGCCCGCTAGGAACCTACATAGTCAATGTGCCCGCTAGGTAACCTGCATTGTCCAAGTGCCCGCTAGTTTCCTAGATAGTCCAAGTGCCCGCTAGTTAACCTAGATTGTCCAAGTGCCAGCTAGTTAACCTTGATGGTCCAAGTGCCCTCTAGTTAACCTACATAGTCCAAGGGCCTGCAAGTTTACCTAGATATTCCAAGTGCCCGCTAGTTAACCAAGATCGTCCAAGTGTCCGCTAGTTAACCTACATAGTCCAAGTTCCCGTTAGGTATCCTAGATAGTCCAAGTGCCCGCTAGGTAACCTACATAGTCCAAGTGCCCGCTAGGTAACCTAGATATTCCAAGTTCTTGTTAGCTAACCTAGATAGTCCAAGTGCCCGCGAGGTAACCTACATAGTCCAAGTGCCCATGTGTTAACCTAGATTGTCCAAGTTTCCGCTAGGTAACCTAGACTGTCCAAGTGCCCGCTTGGTTACCGACATAGTCCAAGTGCCCGTTCGTTAACCTAGATAGTCCAAGTTCCCGCTAGTTAACCTACATAGTCCAAGTTCCCGTTAGGTAGCCTAGATAGTCCAAGTGCCCGCTAGGTAACCTACATAGTCCAAGTAACCACTAGGTAACCTAGATATTCCAAGTTCCTTTTAACTAACCTAGATAGTCCAAGTGCCCGCTAGCTAACCTACATAGTCCAAGTGCCCATTCGTAAACCTAGATAGTCCAAGTGCCCGCTAGTTAACCCAGACTGTCCAAGTGCCCGCTAGGTTACCTACATAGTCCAAGTGCCCGTTAGCTAACCTAGATAGTCCAAGGGTCATCTAGTTAACCTACATAGTTCAAGGGCCCGCTAGGTAACCTAGCTAATCCAAGTGCCCGCTAGTAAACCTAGATGGTCCAAGTGCCCGATAGTTAACCTACATAGTGCAAGGGCCCGCTAGTTAACCTAGATCGTCCAAGTGTCCGCTAGTTAACCTAGATAGTCCAAGTGTCCGCTAGCTAACCTACATAGTCCACGTGCGCTATAGGGAACCTACATAGTCCAAGTGCCCGCTAGGGAACCTACATAGTCCAAGTGCCCGTTAGGGAACCAGGATAGTCCCAGTGCCCGCTAGTTAACCTAGATGGTCCAAGTGCCCGCTAGTTAACCTAGATAGTACAAGTACCCGCTAGTTTACCTAGATCGTCCAAGTACCCGCTAGTTAACCTACATAGTCCAAGGTCCCGCTTGTTAACCTACATAGTCCAAGGTCCTCTACTTAACCTAGATAGTCCAAGTGCCCGCTAGTTAACCTACATAGTCCAAAGGGCCCTCTAGTTAACCTAGATAGTCCAAGTGCCCGCTAGGGGACGTACATAGTCCAAGTGCCCGCTAGGTAACCTATATAGTCCAAGTGCCCGTTAGCTAACCTAGATAGTCCAAGTGCCCGCTAGGTAACCTACATAGTCCAAGTGCCCGTTCGTTAACCTAGATAGTTCAAGTGCCCGCTAGGTTATCGACATAGTCCAAGTGCCCGCTAGTTAACCTAGATGGTCCAAGTGCCCGATAGTTAACATACATAGTGCAAGGGCCCGCTAGTTAACCTAGATAGTACAAGTGCCTGCTAGTTAACCTGCATAGTCCAAGTGCCCGCCAGTTAACCTACATAGCCCAGGGCCCGCTAGTTAACCTAGATAGTCCTATTGCCCATTAATTAACCTAGATAGTCCAAGTGCCCGCTAGGGAACCTGCATCGTCCAAGTGCCCGCTAGTTAACCTAGATCGTCCAAGTGCCCGCTAGGTAACCTACATAGTCCAAGTGCCCGCTAGGTAACCTAGATATTCCAAGTTCCTGTTAGCTAACCTAGATAGTCCAAGTGCCCGCGAGTTAAACTACACAATCCAAGAACCCGCTAGTTAACCTAGATAGTCCAAGTGCCCGGTAGTTAACCTACATAGTCCAAGGGCCGGCAAGGTAACCTAGATATTCCAATTTTCTGTTAGCTAATCTAGATAGTCCAAGTGCCCGCTAGGTAACCTACATAGTACAAGTGCCCATTCATTAACCTAGATAGTTCAAGTGCCCGCTAGGGTATGTACATAGTTCAATTGCCCGCTAGGTTAACTAGATAGTCCAAGTGCCCGTAGTGAACCTATATATTCCAAGTGCCAGCTAGGGAACCTGCATTGTCCAAGTGCCCGCTAGTTAACCTAGATAGTCCAAGTGCCCGCTAGTTAACCTAGATAGTCCAAGTGCCCGCTAGTAAACCTTGATCGTCTAAGTGCCCGCTAGTTAACCTACATAGTCCAAGGGCCCGCAAGTTAACCTACATAGTCCAAGAACCCGCTAGTTAACCTAGATAGTCCAAGTGCCCTGTAGGTAACGTAGATAGTCCAAGGGCCCGATATTTAACCAACATAGTCCAAGTGCCCAATAGGGAACCTACAAAGTCCAAGTGCCCGCTGAGGAACCTACATATTCCAAGTGCCCGATAGGGAACCTATATATTCCAAGTGCCCGTTAGGGAACCTAGATAGTCCAAGTGACTGTAAGGAACCCTATATATTCCAAGTGCCCGCTAGGAACCTACATAGTCAATAGCTCGCTAGGGAACCTCCATTGTCCAAGTGCCCGCTAGTTACCTAGATAGTCCAAGTGCCCGCTATTTAACCTAGATTGTCCAAGTGCCAGCTAGTTAACCTTGATGGTCCAAGTGCCCTCTAGTTAACCTATATAGTCCAAGAGCCCGCAAGTTAACCTAGATATTCCAAGTGCCCGCTAGTTAACCAAGATCGTCCAAGTGTCCGCTAGTTAACCTACATAGTCCATGTTCCCGTTAGGTATCCTAGATAGTCCAAGTGCCCGCTAGGTAACCTACATAGTCCAAGTGCCCGCTAGGTAACCTAGATATTCCAAGTTCTTGTTAGCTAACCTAGATAGTCCAAGTGCCCGCGAGGTAACCTACATAGTCCAAGTGCCCATTCGTTAACCTAGATTGTCCAAGTGCCCGCTAGGTAACCTAGACTGTCCAAGTGCCCGCTTGGTTACCGACATAGTCCAAGTGCCCGTTCGTTAACCTAGATAGTCCAAGTTCCCGCTAGTTAACCTACATAGTCCAAGTTCCCATTAGGTAGCCTAGATAGTCCAAGTGCCCGCTAGGTAACCTACATAGTCCAAGTAACCACTAGGTAACCTAGATATTCCAAGTTCCTTTTTACTAACCTAGATAGTCCAAGTGCCCGCTAGTTAACTTAGATAGTCCTAGTGCACGTTAGTTATCCTACATAGTCCAAGTGCCCACTAGGGGACGTACACAGTCCGAGTGCCCGGTAGGTAACCTAGATAGTCCAAGTGCCCGCTAGGGTATGTACATAGTCCAAGTGTCCGCTAGGTAACCTAGATAGTCTAAGTGCCCGCTAGTTAACCTGCATAGTCCAAGGGCCCGCAAGTTAACCTACATAGTCCAAGTGCGCGATAAGGAACCTACATAGTCCAAGTGCCCGCTAAGGGACGTACATAGTCCAAGTGCCCGCTAGGGAACCTACATAGTAAAGTGCCCGCTAGTTATCCTAGATAGTCCAAGTGCCCGCTAGTTAACCTAGATCGTCCAAGTGCCCACTAGTTAACCTACATAGTCCAAGGGCCCGCTTGTTAACCTACATAGTCCAAAGTCCTCTACTTAACCTAGATAGTCCAAGTGCCCGCTAGTTAACCTACATAGTCCAAGGGCCCTCTAGTTAACCTAGATAGTCCAAGTGCCCGATAGGGGACGTACATAGTCCAAGTGCCCGCTATATAACCTAGATAGTCCAGTGCCGGCTAGGGTATGTACATAGTCCAGGTGTCCGCTAGGTAACCTAGATAGTCTAAGTGCCCGCTACTTAACCTACATAGTCCAAGGTCCCGCTCGTTAACCTACATAGTCCAAGTGCCTGATAGGGAACCTACATAGTGCAAGTGCCCGTTAGGGAACCTAGATAGTCAAAGTGCCAGCTAGGGAACCTGCATCGTCCAAGTGCCCGCTAGTTAACCTAGATCGTCCAAGTGCCCGCTAGTTAACCTACATAGACCAAGGGCCCGCAAGTTGACCTACATAGTCCAAGGGCCCTCTAGTTAACCTAGATCGTCCAAGTGCCCACTAGGGGACGTACATTGTCCAACTTCCCACTAGGTAACCTAGATAGTCCAAGTGTCCGCTGGTTAACCTACATAGTCCAAGTACCCGCTAGGTAACCTAGATAGGCCAAGGGCCCGCTATTTAACCAACATAGTCCAAGTGCCCAATAGGGAACCTACAAAGTCCAAGTGCCCGCTGAGGAACCTACATATTCCAAGTGCCCGATAGGGAACCTATATATTCCAAGTGCCCGTTAGGGAACCTAGATAGTCCAAGTGCCCGTAAGGAACCCTATATATTCCAAGTGCCCGCTAGGAACCTACATAGTCAATGTGCCCGCTAGGGAACCTGCATTGTCCAAGTGCCAGCTAGTTAACCTTGATGGTCCATGTGCCCTCTAGATAACCTACATAGTCCAAGGGCCCGCCAGTTAACCTAGATATTCCAAGTGCCCGCTAGTTAACCAAGATCGTCCAAGTGTCCGCTAGTTAACCTACATAGTCCAAGTTCCCGTTAGGTACCCTAGATAGTCCAAGTGCCCGCTAGGTAACCTACATAGTCCAAGTGCTCGCTAGGTAACCTAGATATTCCAAGTTCTTGTTAGCTAACCTAGATAGTCCAAGTGCCTGCGAGGTAACCTACATGGTCCAAGTGCCCATTTGTTAACCTAGATTGTCCAAGTGCCCGCTAGGTAACCTAGACTGTCCAAGTGCCCGCTTGGTTACCGACATAGTCCAAGTGCCCGTTCGTTAACCTAGATAGTCCAAGTTCCCGCTAGTTAACCTACATAGTCCAAGTTCCCGTTAGGTAGCCTAGATAGTCCAAGTGCCCGCTAGGTAACCTACATAGTCCAAGTAACCACTAGGTAACCTAGATATTCCAAGTTCCTTTTAACTAACTTAGATAGTCCAAGTGCCCGCTAGGGTATGTACATAGTCCAAGTGCCCGCTAGGTAACCTAGATAGTCTAAGTGCCCGCTAGTTAACCTACATAGTCCAAGGGCCCGCAAGTTAACCTACATAGTCCAAGTGCGCGATAGGGAACCTACATAGTCCAAGTGCCCGCTAGGGACGTACATAGTCCAAGTGCCCGCTAGGGAACCTACATAGTAAAGTGCCCGCTAGTTATCCTAGATAGTCCAAGTGCCCGCTAGTTAACCTAGATCGTCCAAGTGCCCACTAGTTAACCTACATAGTCCAAGGGCCCGCTTGTTAACCTACATAGTCCAAAGTCCTCTACTTAACCTAGATAGTCCAAGTGCCCGCTAGTTAACCTACATAGTCCATGGGCCCTCTAGTTAACCTGGATAGTCCAAGTGCCCGATAGGGGACGTACATAGTCCAAGTGCCCGCTATATAACCTAGATAGTCCAGTGCCGACTAGGGTATGTACATAGTCCAGGTGTCCGCTAGGTAACCTAGATAGTCTAAGTTCCCGCTACTTAACCTACATAGTCTAATGTCCCGCTAGTTAACCTACATAGTCCAAGTGCCCGCTAGGGAACCTGCATCGTCCAAGTGCCCGCTAGTTAACCTAGATCGTCCAAGTGCCCGCTAGTTAACCTACATAGTCCAAGGGCCCGGAAGTTGACCTACATAGTCCAAGGGCCCTCTAGTTTACCTAGATAGTCCAAGTGCCCGCTAGGTAACCTACATAGTCCAAGTGCCCGCTAGGTAACCTAGATATTCCAAGTTCCTTTTAACTAACCTAGATAGTCCAAGTTCCCGTTAGGTAGCCTAGATAGTCCAACTGCCCACTAGGTAACCTCGATAGTCCAAGTGTCCGCTACTTAACCTCCATAGTCCAAGTGCCCGCTAGGTAACCTAGATAGTCCAAGGGCCCGCTAGTTAACCAACATAGTCCAAGTGCCCAATAGGGAACCTACAAAGTCCAAGTGCACGCTGAGGAACCTACCTATTCCAAGTGCCCGATAGGGAACCTATATATTTCAAGTGCCAGTTAGGGAACCTAGATAGTCCAAGTGCCGGTAGGGAACCTATTTATTCCAAGTGCCCGCTAGGAACCTACATAGTCAATGTGCCCGCTAGGGAACCTGCATTGTCCAAGTGCCCGCTAGTTACCTAGATAGTCCAAGTGCCCGCTAGTTACCCTTGATTGTCCAAGTGCCAGCTAGTTAACCTAGATCGTCCAAGTGCCCGCTAGGTAACCTACATAGTACAAGTGCCCGCTAAGGGACGTATATAGAATAAGTGCCCGCTAGGGAACCTGCATCGTCCAAGTGCCCGCTAGTTAACCTAGATCGTCCAAGTGCCCGCTAGGTAACCTACATAGTCCAAGTGCCTGCTAGGTAACCTAGATATTCCAAGTTCCTGTTAGCTAACCTAGATAGTCCAAGTGCCCGCGAGGTAACCTACATAGTCCAAGTTCCCGTTAGGTAACCTAGATAGTCCAAGTGCCCGCTAGGTAACCTACATAGTACAAGTAACCACTAGGTAACCTAGATATTCCAAGTTCCTTTTAGCTAACCTAGATAGTCCAAGTGCCCGCTAGGTAACCTACATAGTCCAAGTGCCCATTCATTAACCTAGATAGTCCAAGTGCCCGCTATTTAACCTAGTCTGTCTAAGTGCCCGCTAGGTTACCTACATAGTCCAAGTACCCGTTCGTTAACCTAGATAATCCAATTGCCCGCTAGGTAACCTACATAGTCCCAGCGCCCGCTAGGTAACCTAGATAGTCCAAGTGCCCGCTAGGTAACCTACATAGTCCAAGTGCCCGCTAGAAAACCTAGATAGTCCAAGTGCCCGCTAGGTAACCTAAATAGTCCAAGTGCCCGCTAGGTAACCTACTAAGTCCAAGTGCCTGCTAGGTAATCTATATAGTCTAAATGCCCGCTAGGGCACCCATATAGTCCAAGTGCCCGCTAATTTACCTATATACTCCAAGTGCCCGTTAGCTAACCTACATACTCCAAGGGTCATCTAGTTAACCTACATAGTTCAAGGGCCCGCTAGGTAACCTAGCTATTCCAAGTGCCCGCTAGTTATCCTAGATGGTCCAAGTGCCCGATAGTTAACCTACATAGTGCAAGGGCCCGCTAGTTAACCTAGATCGTCCAAGTGCCCGCTAGTTAACCTACATAGTCCACGTGCACTATAGGGAACCTACATAGTCCAAGTGCCCGCTAGGGAACCTACATAGTCCAAGTGCCCGTTAGGGAACCAGGATAGTCCAAGTGCCCGCTAGTTAACCTAGATAGTACAAATGCCCGCTAGTTTACCTAGATCGTCCAAGTACCCGCTAGTTAACCTACATAGTCCAAGGGCCCGCTTGTTAACCTACATAGTCCAAGGTCCTCTACTTAACCTAGATAGTCCAAGTGCCCGCTAGTTAACCTACATAGTCCAAAGGGTACTCTAGTTAACCCAGATAGTCCAAGTGCCCGCTAGGGGACGTACATAGTCCAAGTGCCCACTAGGTAACCTAGATAGTCCAAGTGCCCGTTAGCTAACCTAGATAGTCCAAGTGCCCGCTAGGTAACCTACATAGTCCAAGTGCCCGTTCGTTAACCTAGATAGTTCAAGTGCCCACTAGGTTACCTACATAGTCCAAGTGCCCGCTAGTTAACCTAGTTGGTCCAAGTGCCCGATAGATAATTTACATAGTGCAAGGGCCCGCTAGTTAACCTAGATAGTACAAGTGCCTGCTGGTTAAACTACATAGTCCAAGTGCCCGCCAGTTAACCTACATAGCCCAGGGCCCTCTAGTTAACTTAGATGGTCCTATAACCCGTAAATTAACCTAGATAGTCCATGTGCCCGCTAGGGAACCTGCATCGTCCAAGTGCCCGCTAGGTAACCTAGATATTCCAAGTTCCTGTTAGCTAACCTAGATAGTCCAAGTGACCGCGAGGTAACCTACACAGTCCAAGAACCCGCTAGTTAACCTAGATAGTCCAAGTGCCCGCTAGTTAACCAACATAGTCCAAGGGCCGGCAAGGTAACCTAGATATTCCAATTTCCTGTTAGCTAACCTAGATAGTCCAAGTGCCCGCTAGGTAACCTAGACTGTCCAGTGCCCGCTAGGTTACCTACATAGTCCAAGTGCCCGCTAGGTAACCTAGATAGTCCAAGTGCCCGCTAGGGTATGTACATAGTCCAAGTGCCCGCTAGGTAACCTAGATAGTCTAAGTGCCCGCTAGTTAAACTACATAGTCCAAGGGCCCGAAAGTTAACCTACATAGTCCAAGTGCGCGATAGGGAACCTACATAGTCTAAGTGCCCGCTAAGGGACGTACATAGTCCAAGTGCCCGCTAGGGAACCTACATAGTAAAGTGCCCGCTAGTTATCCTAGATAGTCCAAGTGCCCGCTAGTTAACCTAGATCGTCCAAGTGCCCACTAGTTAACCTACATAGTCCAAGGGCCCGCTTGTTAACCTACATAGTCCAAAGTCCGCTACTTAACCTAGATAGCCCAAGTGCCCGCTAGTTAACCTACATAGTCCAAGGGCCCTCTAGTTAACCTAGATAGTCCAAGTGCCCGATAGGGGACGTACATAGTCCAAGTGCCCGCTATATAACCTAGATAGTCCAGTGCCGGCTAGGGTATGTACATAGTGCAGGTGTCAGCTAGGTAACCTAGATAGTCTAAGTGCCCGCTACTTAACCTTCATAGTCCAAGGTCCCGCTCGTTAACCTACATAGTCCAAGTGCCTGATAGGGAACCTACATAGTCCAAGTGCCCGTTAGGGAACCTAGATAGTCCAAGTGCCCGCTAGGGAACCTGCATCGTCCAAGTGCCCGCTAGTTGACCTAGATCGTCCAAGTGCCCGCTAGTTAACCTACATAGTCCAAGGGCCCGCAAGTTGACCTACATAGTCCAAGGGCCCTCTAGTTAACCTAGATCGTCCAAGTGCCCACTAGGGGATGTACATTGTCCAACTGCCCACTAGGTAACCTAGATAGTCTAAGTGTCCGCTAGTTAACATACATAGTCCAAGTGCCCGCTAGGTAACCTAGATAGTCCAAGGGCCCGCTATTTAACCAACATAGTCCAAGTGCCCAATAGGGAACCTACAAAGTCCAAGTGCCCGCTGAGGAACCTACATATTCCAAGTGCCCGATAGGGAACCTATATATTCCAAGAGCCCGTTAGGGAACCTAGATAGTCCAAGTGCCCGTAAGGAACCCTATATATTCCAAGTGCCCGCTAGGAACCTACATAGTCAATGTGCCCGCTAGGTAACCTGCATTGTCCAAGTGCCCGCTAGTTTCCTAGATAGTCCAAGTGCCCGCTAGTTAACCTAGATTGTCCAAGTGCCAGCTAGTTAACCTTGATGGTCCAAGTGCCCTCTAGTTAACCTACATAGTCCAAGGGCCTGCAAGTTTACCTAGATATTCCAAGTGCCCGCTAGTTAACCAAGATCGTCCAAGTGTCCGCTAGTTAACCTACATAGTCCAAGTTCCCGTTAGGTATCCTAGATAGTCCAAGTGCCCGCTAGGTAACCTACATAGTCCAAGTGCCCGCTAGGTATCCTAGATATTCCAAGTTCTTGTTAGCTAACCTAGATAGTCCAAGTGCCCGCGAGGTAACCTACATAGTCCAAGTGCCCATGTGTTAACCTAGATTGTCCAAGTTTCCGCTAGGTAACCTAGACTGTCCAAGTGCCCGCTTGGTTACCGACATAGTCCAAGTGCCCGTTCGTTAACCTAGATAGTCCAAGTTCCCGCTAGTTAACCTACATAGTCCAAGTTCCCGTTAGGTAGCCTAGATAGTCCAAGTGCCCGCTAGGTAACCTACATAGTCCAAGTAACCACTAGGTAACCTAGATATTCCAAGTTCCTTTTAACTAACCTAGATAGTCCAAGTGCCCGCTAGCTAACCTACATAGTCCAAGTGCCCATTCGTAAACCTAGATAGTCCAAGTGCCCGCTAGTTAACCCAGACTGTCCAAGTGCCCGCTAGGTTACCTACATAGTCCAAGTGCCCGTTAGCTAACCTAGATAGTCCAAGGGTCATCTAGTTAACCTACATAGTTCAAGGGCCCGCTAGGTAACCTAGCTAATCCAAGTGCCCGCTAGTAAACCTAGATGGTCCAAGTGCCCGAAAGTTAACCTACATAGTGCAAGGGCCCGCTAGTTAACCTAGATCGTCCAAGTGTCCGCTAGTTAACCTAGATAGTCCAAGTGTCCGCTAGCTAACCTACATAGTCCACGTGCGCTATAGGGAACCTACATAGTCCAAGTGCCCGCTAGGGAACCTACATAGTCCAAGTGCCCGTTAGGGAACCAGGATAGTCCCAGTGCCCGCTAGTTAACCTAGATGGTCCAAGTGCCCGCTAGTTAACCTAGATAGTACAAGTACCCGCTAGTTTACCTAGATCGTCCAAGTACCCGCTAGTTAACCTACATAGTCCAAGGTCCCGCTTGTTAACCTACATAGTCCAAGGTCCTCTACTTAACCTAGATAGTCCAAGTGCCCGCTAGTTAACCTACATAGTCCAAAGGGCCCTCTAGTTAACCTAGATAGTCCAAGTGCCCGCTAGGGGACGTACATAGTCCAAGTGCCCGCTAGGTAACCTATATAGTCCAAGTGCCCGTTAGCTAACCTAGATAGTCCAAGTGCCCGCTAGGTAACCTACATAGTCCAAGTGCCCGTTCGTTAACCTAGATAGTTCAAGTGCCCGCTAGGTTATCGACATAGTCCAAGTGCCCGCTAGTTAACATAGATGGTCCAAGTGCCCGATAGTTAACATACATAGTGCAAGGGCCCGCTAGTTAACCTAGATAGTACAAGTGCCTGCTAGTTAACCTGCATAGTCCAAGTGCCCGCCAGTTAACCTACATAGCCCAGGGCCCGCTAGTTAACCTAGATAGTCCTATTGCCCATTAATTAACCTAGATAGTCCAAGTGCCCGCTAGGGAACCTGCATCGTCCAAGTGCCCGCTAGTTAACCTAGATCGTCCAAGTGCCCGCTAGGTAACCTACATAGTCCAAGTGCCCGCTAGGTAACCTAGATATTCCAAGTTCCTGTTAGCTAACCTAGATAGTCCAAGTGCCCGCGAGTTAAACTACACAATCCAAGAACCCGCTAGTTAACCTAGATAGTCCAAGTGCCCGGTAGTTAACCTACATAGTCCAAGGGCCGGCAAGGTAACCTAGATATTCCAATTTTCTGTTAGCTAACCTAGATAGTCCAAGTGCCCGCTAGGTAACCTACATAGTACAAGTGCCCATTCATTAACCTAGATAGTTCAAGTGCCCGCTAGGGTATGTACATAGTTCAATTGCCCGCTAGGGAAACTAGATAGTCCAAGTGCCCGTAGTGAACCTATATATTCCAAGTGCCAGCTAGGGAACCTGCATTGTCCAAGTGCCCGCTAGTTAACCTAGATAGTCCAAGTGCCCGCTAGTTAACCTAGATAGTCCAAGTGCCCGCTAGTAAACCTTGATCGTCTAAGTGCCCGCTAGTTAACCTACATAGTCCAAGGGCCCGCAAGTTAACCTACATAGTCCAAGAACCCGCTAGTTAACCTAGATAGTCCAAGTGCCCTGTAGGTAACGTAGATAGTCCAAGGGCCCGATATTTAACCAACATAGTCCAAGTGCCCAATAGGGAACCTACAAAGTCCAAGTGCCCGCTGAGGAACCTACATATTCCAAGTGCCCGATAGGGAACCTATATATTCCAAGTGCCCGTTAGGGAACCTAGATAGTCCAAGTGACTGTAAGGAACCCTATATATTCCAAGTGCCCGCTAGGAACCTACATAGTCAATAGCTCGCTAGGGAACCTCCATTGTCCAAGTGCCCGCTAGTTACCTAGATAGTCCAAGTGCCCGCTATTTAACCTAGATTGTCCAAGTGCCAGCTAGTTAACCTTGATGGTCCAAGTGCCCTCTAGTTAACCTATATAGTCCAAGAGCCCGCAAGTTAACCTAGATATTCCAAGTGCCCGCTAGTTAACCAAGATCGTCCAAGTGTCCGCTAGTTAACCTACATAGTCCATGTTCCCGTTAGGTATCCTAGATAGTCCAAGTGCCCGCTAGGTAACCTACATAGTCCAAGTGCCCGCTAGGTAACCTAGATATTCCAAGTTCTTGTTAGCTAACCTAGATAGTCCAAGTGCCCGCGAGGTAACCTACATAGTCCAAGTGCCCATTCGTTAACCTAGATTGTCCAAGTGCCCGCTAGGTAACCTAGACTGTCCAAGTGCCCGCTTGGTTACCGACATAGTCCAAGTGCCCGTTCGTTAACCTAGATAGTCCAAGTTCCCGCTAGTTAACCTACATAGTCCAAGTTCCCATTAGGTAGCCTAGATAGTCCAAGTGCCCGCTAGGTAACCTACATAGTCCAAGTAACCACTAGGTAACCTAGATATTCCAAGTTCCTTTTTACTAACCTAGATAGTCCAAGTGCCCGCTAGTTAACTTAGATAGTCCTAGTGCACGTTAGTTATCCTACATAGTCCAAGTGCCCACTAGGGGACGTACACAGTCCGAGTGCCCGGTAGGTAACCTAGATAGTCCAAGTGCCCGCTAGGGTATGTACATAGTCCAAGTGTCCGCTAGGTAACCTAGATAGTCTAAGTGCCCGCTAGTTAACCTGCATAGTCCAAGGGCCCGCAAGTTAACCTACATAGTCCAAGTGCGCGATAAGGAACCTACATAGTCCAAGTGCCCGCTAAGGGACGTACATAGTCCAAGTGCCCGCTAGGGAACCTACATAGTAAAGTGCCCGCTAGTTATCCTAGATAGTCCAAGTGCCCGCTAGTTAACCTAGATCGTCCAAGTGCCCACTAGTTAACCTACATAGTCCAAGTGCCCGTTCGGGAACCCAGATAGTCCATGTGCCCGTAGTGAACCTATATATTCCAAGTGTCAGCTAGGGAACCTGCATTGTCCAAGTGCCCGCTAGTTAACCTACATAGTCCAAGTGCCCGCTAGTTAACCTAGATAGTCCAAGTGCCCGCTAGTTAACCTTGATCGTCTAAGTGCCCGCTAGTTAACCTACATAGTCCAAGGGCCCGCTAGTTAACCTACATAGTCCAAGAACCCGCTAGTTAACCTAGATAGTCCAATTGCCCGCTAGTTAACCTACATAGTCCAAGGGCCGGCAAGGTAACCTAGATATTCGAATTTCCTGTTAGCTAACCTAGATAGTCCAAGTGCCCGCTAGGTAACCTACATAGTACAAGTACCCATTCATTAACCTAGATAGTCCAAGTGCCCGCTAGGTAACCTAGACTGTCCAGTGCCCACTAGGTTACCTACATAGTCCAAGTGCCCGCTAGGTAACCTAGATAGTCCAAGTGCCCGCTAGTTAACCTAGATAGTCCTAGTGCACATTAGTTATCCTAGATAGTCCAAGTGCCCACTAGGGGACGTACACAGTCCAAGTGCCCGCTAGGTAACCTAGATAGTCCAAGTGCCCGCTAGGGTATGTACGTAGTCCAAGTGCCCGCTAGGTAAACTAGATAGTCTAAGTGCCCGCTACTTAACCTACATAGTCCAAGGTCCCGCTCGTTAACCTACATAGTCCAAGTGCCTGATAGGGAACCTACATAGTCCAAGTGCACGTTAGGGAACCTAGATAGTCCAAGTGCCCGCTAGGGAACCTGCATCGTCCAAGTGCCCGCTAGTTAACCTAGATCGTCCATGTGCCCGCTAGTTAACCTACATAGTCCAAGGGCCCGCAAGTTGACCTACATAGTCCAAGGGCCCTCTAGTTAACCTAGATCGTCCAAGTACCCACTAGGGGACGTACATTGTCCAACTGCCCACTAGGTAACCTAGATAGTCCAAGTGTCCGCTAGTTAACCTACAGAGTCCAAGTGCCCAATAGGGAACGTACAAAGTCCAAGTGCCCACTGAGGAACCTACATATTCCAAGTGCCCGATAGGGAACCTATATATTCCAAGTGCCCGTTAGGGAACCTAGATAGTCCAAGTGCCCGTAAGGAACCCTATATATTCCAAGTGCCCGCTAGGAACCTACATAGTCAATGTGCCCGCTAGGGAACCTACATTGTCCAAGTTCCCGCTAGTTACCTAGATAGTCCAAGTGTCAGCTAGTTAACTTCAATGGTCCAATGCCCGCTAGTTAACCTACATAGTCCAAGGCCCCGCAAGTTAACCTAGATATTCCAAGTGCCCGCTACTTAACCAAGATCCTCCAAGTGTCTGCTAGTTAACCTACATAGTCCAACTTCCCGTTAGGTATCCTAGATAGTCCAAGTGCCCGCTAGGTAACCTACATAGTCCAAGTGCCCGCTAGGTAACCTAGATATTCCAAGTTCTTGTTAGCTAACCTAGATATTCCAAGTGCCCGAGAGGTAACCTACATAGTCCAAGTGCCCATTCGTTAACCTAGATTGTCCAAGTGCCCGCTAGGTAACCTAGACTGTCCAAGTGCCTGCTTGGTTACCGACATAGTCCAAGTGCCCGTTCGTTAACCTAGATAGTCCAAGTGCCCGCTAGGTAACCTACATAGTCCAAGTGCCCATTCGTTAACCTAGATAGTCCAAGTGCCCGCTAGTTAACCCAGACTGTCCAAGTGCCCGGTAGGTTACCTACATAGTCCAAGTACCCGTTAGGTAGCCTAGATAGTCCAAGTGCCCTCTAGGTAACCTACATAGTCCAAGTAACCACTAGGTAACCTAGATGTTCCAAGTTCCTTTTAACTAACCTAGATAGTCCAAGTGCCCGCTAGGTAACCTACATAGTCCAAGTGCCCATTCGTTAACCTAGATAATCCAATTGCCCGCTAGGTAACCTACATAGTCCCAGCGCCCGCTAGGTAACCTAGATAGTCCAAGTGCCCGTTAGGTAACCTAGATAGTCCAAGTGCCCGCTAGGTTACCTACATAGTCCAAGTGCCCGCTCGAAAACCTAGATAGTCCTAGTGCCCGGTAGGTAACCTACAAAGTCCAAGTGCCTGCTTGGTAATCTATATAGTCCAAATGCCCGCTAGGGCACCCATATAGTCCAAGTCCCCGCTAATTTACATATATAGTCCAAGTGCCCGTTAGCTAACCTAGATAGTCCAAGGGTCATCTAGTTAACCTACATAGTTCAAGGGCCCGCTAGGTAACCTAGCTAATCCAAATGCCCGCTAGTTAACCTATATCGTCCAAGTGCCCGCTAGTTAACCTAGATGGTCCAAGTGCCCGCTAGGTAACCTAGCTAATCCAAGTGCCCGCTAGTTAACCTATATCGTCCAAGTGCCCGCTAATTTACCTATATAGTCCAAGTGCCCGTTAGCTAATCTAGATAGTCCAAGGGTCATCTAGTTAACCTACATAGTGCAAGGGCCCGCTAGTTAACCTAGATTGTCCAAGTGTCCGCTAGTTAACCTACATAGTCCAAGGCGCCGCTAGTTGACCTAGATAGACCAAGTGCCCGCTAGTTAACCTAGATAGTCCTAGTGCCCATTAGTTATCATAGATAGTCCAAGTGCCCACTAGGGGACGTACATAGTCCAAGTGCCCGCTAGGTAACCTAGATAGACCAAGTGCCCGCTAGTTAACCTAGCTAGTCCTAGTGCCCGTTAGTTAACCTAGATAGTCTAAGTGCCCACTAGGGGACGTATATAGTCCTAGTGCACGCTAGGGTATGTACATAGTCCAGGTGTCCGCTAGGTAACCTAGATAGTCTAAGTGCCCGCTACTTAACCTACATAGTCCAAGGTCCCGCTCGTTAACCTACATAGTCCAAGTGCCTTATAGGGAACCTACATAGTCCAAGTGCCCGTTAGGGAACCTAGATAGTCCAAGTGCCCGCTAGGGAACCTGCATTGTCCAAGTGCCCGCTAGTTAACCTAGATCGTCCAAGTGCCCTCTAGTTAACCTACATAGTCCAAGGGCCCGCAAGTTGACCTACATAGTCCAAGGGCCCTCTAGTTAACCTAGATCGTCCAAGTGCCCACTAGGGGACGTACATTGTCCAACTGCCCACTAGGTAACCTAGATAGTCCAAGTGTCTGCTAGTTAACCTACATAGTCCAAGTGCCCGCTAGGTAACCTAGATAGTCTAAGTGCCCGCTGTTTAACCAACATAGTCCAAGTGCCCAATAGGGAACCTACAAAGTCCAAGTGCCAGCTGAGGAACCTACATATTCCAAGTGCCCGATAGGGAACCTATATATTCCAAGTGCCCGATACGGAACCTATATATTCGAAGTGCCCGTTAGGGAACCTAGATAGTCCAAGTGCCCGTAAGTAACCCTATATATTCCAAGTGCCCGCTAGGAACCTACATAGGCAATGTGCCCGCTAGGGAACCTGCATTGTCCAAGTGCCCGCTAGTTACCTAGATAGTCCAAGTGCCCGCTAGTTAACCTAGATTGTCCAAGTGCCAGCTAGTTAACCTTGATGGTCCAAGTGCCCTCTAGTTAACCTACATAGTCCAAGGGCCCGCAAGTTAACCTAGATATTCCAAGTGCCCGCTAGTTAACCAAGATCGTCCAAGTGTCCGCTAGTTAACCTACATAGTCCAAGTTCCCGTTAGGTATCCTAGATAGTCCAAGTGCCCGCTAGGTAACCTACATAGTCCAAGTGCCCGCTAGGTAACCTAGATATTCCAAGTTCTTGTTAGCTAACCTAGATAGTCCAAGTGCCCGCTAGGTAACCTACATAGTACAAGTACCCATTCATTAACCTAGATAGTCCAAGTGCCCGCTAGGTAACCTAGACTGTCCAGTGCCCACTAGGTTACCTACATAGTCCAAGTGCCCGCTAGGTAACCTAGATAGTCCAAGTGCCCGCTAGTTAACCTAGATAGTCCTAGTGCACATTAGTTATCCTAGATAGTCCAAGTGCCCACTAGGGGACGTACACAGTCCAAGTGCCCGCTAGGTAACCTAGATAGTCCAAGTGCCCGCTAGGGTATGTACGTAGTCCAAGTGCCCGCTAGGTAAACTAGATAGTCTAAGTGCCCGCTACTTAACCTACATAGTCCAAGGTCCCGCTCGTTAACCTACATAGTCCAAGTGCCTGATAGGGAACCTACATAGTCCAAGTGCACGTTAGGGAACCTAGATAGTCCAAGTGCCCGCTAGGGAACCTGCATCGTCCAAGTGCCCGCTAGTTAACCTAGATCGTCCATGTGCCCGCTAGTTAACCTACATAGTCCAAGGGCCCGCAAGTTGAC
This sequence comes from Tenrec ecaudatus, assembly GCF_050624435.1. Taxonomy (NCBI): domain Eukaryota; kingdom Metazoa; phylum Chordata; class Mammalia; order Afrosoricida; family Tenrecidae; genus Tenrec; species Tenrec ecaudatus. Next base: position 119,265 of record NW_027459307.1, on the reverse strand, counting down.
CTACATAGTCCAAGGGCCCTCTAGTTAACCTAGATCGTCCAAGTACCCACTAGGGGACGTACATTGTCCAACTGCCCACTAGGTAACCTAGATAGTCCAAGTGTCCGCTAGTTAACCTACAGAGTCCAAGTGCCCAATAGGGAACGTACAAAGTCCAAGTGCCCACTGAGGAACCTACATATTCCAAGTGCCCGATAGGGAACCTATATATTCCAAGTGCCCGTTAGGGAACCTAGATAGTCCAAGTGCCCGTAAGGAACCCTATATATTCCAAGTGCCCGCTAGGAACCTACATAGTCAATGTGCCCGCTAGGGAACCTACATTGTCCAAGTTCCCGCTAGTTACCTAGATAGTCCAAGTGTCAGCTAGTTAACTTCAATGGTCCAATGCCCGCTAGTTAACCTACATAGTCCAAGGCCCCGCAAGTTAACCTAGATATTCCAAGTGCCCGCTACTTAACCAAGATCCTCCAAGTGTCTGCTAGTTAACCTACATAGTCCAACTTCCCGTTAGGTATCCTAGATAGTCCAAGTGCCCGCTAGGTAACCTACATAGTCCAAGTGCCCGCTAGGTAACCTAGATATTCCAAGTTCTTGTTAGCTAACCTAGATATTCCAAGTGCCCGAGAGGTAACCTACATAGTCCAAGTGCCCATTCGTTAACCTAGATTGTCCAAGTGCCCGCTAGGTAACCTAGACTGTCCAAGTGCCTGCTTGGTTACCGACATAGTCCAAGTGCCCGTTCGTTAACCTAGATAGTCCAAGTGCCCGCTAGGTAACCTACATAGTCCAAGTGCCCATTCGTTAACCTAGATAGTCCAAGTGCCCGCTAGTTAACCCAGACTGTCCAAGTGCCCGGTAGGTTACCTACATAGTCCAAGTACCCGTTAGGTAGCCTAGATAGTCCAAGTGCCCTCTAGGTAACCTACATAGTCCAAGTAACCACTAGGTAACCTAGATGTTCCAAGTTCCTTTTAACTAACCTAGATAGTCCAAGTGCCCGCTAGGTAACCTACATAGTCCAAGTGCCCATTCGTTAACCTAGATAATCCAATTGCCCGCTAGGTAACCTACATAGTCCCAGCGCCCGCTAGGTAACCTAGATAGTCCAAGTGCCCGTTAGGTAACCTAGATAGTCCAAGTGCCCGCTAGGTTACCTACATAGTCCAAGTGCCCGCTCGAAAACCTAGATAGTCCTAGTGCCCGGTAGGTAACCTACAAAGTCCAAGTGCCTGCTTGGTAATCTATATAGTCCAAATGCCCGCTAGGGCACCCATATAGTCCAAGTCCCCGCTAATTTACATATATAGTCCAAGTGCCCGTTAGCTAACCTAGATAGTCCAAGGGTCATCTAGTTAACCTACATAGTTCAAGGGCCCGCTAGGTAACCTAGCTAATCCAAATGCCCGCTAGTTAACCTATATCGTCCAAGTGCCCGCTAGTTAACCTAGATGGTCCAAGTGCCCGCTAGGTAACCTAGCTAATCCAAGTGCCCGCTAGTTAACCTATATCGTCCAAGTGCCCGCTAATTTACCTATATAGTCCAAGTGCCCGTTAGCTAATCTAGATAGTCCAAGGGTCATCTAGTTAACCTACATAGTGCAAGGGCCCGCTAGTTAACCTAGATTGTCCAAGTGTCCGCTAGTTAACCTACATAGTCCAAGGCGCCGCTAGTTGACCTAGATAGACAAGTGCCCGCTAGTTAACCTAGATAGTCCTAGTGCCCATTAGTTATCATAGATAGTCCAAGTGCCCACTAGGGGACGTACATAGTCCAAGTGCCCGCTAGGTAACCTAGATAGACCAAGTGCCCGCTAGTTAACCAAGCTAGTCCTAGTGCCCGTTAGTTAACCTAGATAGTCTAAGTGCCCACTAGGGGACGTATATAGTCCTAGTGCACGCTAGGGTATGTACATAGTCCAGGTGTCCACTAGGTAACCTAGATAGTCTAAGTGCCCGCTACTTAACCTACATAGTCCAAGGTCCCGCTCGTTAACCTACATAGTCCAAGTGCCTTATAGGGAACCTACATAGTCCAAGTGCCCGTTAGGGAACCTAGATAGTCCAAGTGCCCGCTAGGGAACCTGCATTGTCCAAGTGCCCGCTAGTTAACCTAGATCGTCCAAGTGCCCTCTAGTTAACCTACATAGTCCAAGGGCCCGCAAGTTGACCTACATAGTCCAAGGGCCCTCTAGTTAACCTAGATCGTCCAAGTGCCCACTAGGGGACGTACATTGTCCAACTGCCCACTAGGTAACCTAGATAGTCCAAGTGTCTGCTAGTTAACCTACATAGTCCAAGTGCCCGCTAGGTAACCTAGATAGTCTAAGTGCCCGCTGTTTAACCAACATAGTCCAAGTGCCCAATAGGGAACCTACAAAGTCCAAGTGCCAGCTGAGGAACCTACATATTCCAAGTGCCCGATAGGGAACCTATATATTCCAAGTGCCCGATACGGAACCTATATATTCGAAGTGCCCGTTAGGGAACCTAGATAGTCCAAGTGCCCGTAAGTAACCCTATATATTCCAAGTGCCCGCTAGGAACCTACATAGGCAATGTGCCCGCTAGGGAACCTGCATTGTCCAAGTGCCCGCTAGTTACCTAGATAGTCCAAGTGCCCGCTAGTTAACCTAGATTGTCCAAGTGCCAGCTAGTTAACCTTGATGGTCCAAGTGCCCTCTAGTTAACCTACATAGTACAAGGGCCCGCAAGTTAACCTAGATATTCCAAGTGCCCGCTAGTTAACCAAGATCGTCCAAGTGTCCGCTAGTTAACCTACATAGTCCAAGTTCCCGTTAGGTATCCTAGATAGTCCAAGTGCCCGCTAGGTAACCTACATAGTCCAAGTGCCCGCTAGGTAACCTAGATATTCCAAGTTCTTGTTAGCTAACCTAGATAGTCCAAGTGCCCGCGAGGTAACCTACATAGTCCAAGTGCCCATGTGTTAACCTAGATTGTCCAAGTTTCCGCTAGGTAACCTAGACTGTCCAAGTGCCCGCTTGGTTACCGACATAGTCCAAGTGCCCGTTCGTTAACCTAGATAGTCCAAGTTCCCGCTAGGGAACCTGCATTGTCCAAGTGCCCGCTAGTTACCTAGATTGTCCAAGTGCCAGCTAGTTAACCTTGATGGTCCAAGTGCCCTCTAGTTAACCTACATAGTCCAAGGGCCCGCAAGTTAACCTAGATATTCCAAGTGCCCGCTAGTTAACCAAGATCGTCCAAGTGTCCGCTAGTTAACCTACATAGTCCAAGTTCCCGTTAGGTATCCTAGATAGTCCAAGTGCCCGCTAGGTAACCTACATAGTCCAAGTGCCCACTAGGTAACCTAGATATTCCAAGTTCTTGTTAGCTAACCTAGATAGTCCAAGTGCCCGCGAGGTAACCTACATAGTCCAAGTGCCCATTCGTTAACCTAGATTGTCCAATTGCCCGCTAGGTAACCTAGACTGTCCAAGGGCCCGCAAGTTAACCTACATAGTCCAAGTGCACGATAGGGAACCTACATAGTCCAAGTGCCCGCTAAGGGACGTACATAGTCCAAGTGCCCGCTAGGGAACCTACATAGTAAAGTGCCCGCTAGTTATCCTAGATAGTCCAAGTGCCCGCTAGGTTACCTACATAATCCAAGTACCCGTTCGTTAACCTAGATAATCCAATTGCCCGCTAGGTAACCTACATAGTCCAAGGGCCCTCTAGTTAACCTAGATAGTCCAAGTGCCCGATAGGGGACGTACATAGTCCAAGTGCCCGCTATATAACCTAGATAGTCCAGTGCCGGCTAGGATATGTACATACTCCAGGTGTCCGCTAGGTAACCTAGATAGTCTAAGTGCCCGCTACTTAACCTACATAGTCCAAGGTCCCGCTCGTTAACCTACATAGTCCAAGTGCCTGATAGGGAACCTACATAGTCCAAGTGCCCGTTAGGGAATCTAGATAGTCCAAGTGCCCGCTAGGGAACCTGCTTCGTCCAAGGGCCCGCTAGTTAACCTAGATCGTCCAAGTGCCCGCTAGTTAACCTACATAGTCCAAGGGCCCGCAAGTTGACCTACATAGTCCAAGGGCCCTCTAGTTAACCTAGATCGTCCAAGTGCCCACTAGGGGACGTACATTGTCCAACTGCCCACTAGGTAACCTAGATAGTCCAAGTGTCTGCTAGTTAACCTACATAGTCCAAGTGCCCGCTAGGTAACCTAGATAGTCCAAGGTCCCGCTATTTAACCAACATAGTCCAAGTGCCCAATAGGGAACCAACAAAGTCCAAGTGCCCGCTGAGGAACCTACATATTCCAAGTGCCCGATACGGAACCTATATATTCGAAGTGCCCGTTAGGGAACCTAGATAGTCCAAGTGCCCGTAAGGAACCCTATATATTCCAAGTGCCCGCTAGGAACCTACATAGTCAATGTGCCCGCTAGGGAACCTGCATTGTCCAAGTGCCCGCTAGTTACCTAGATAGTCCAAGTGCCCGCTAGTTAACCTAAATTTTCCAAGTGCCAGCTAGTTAACCTTGATGGTCCATGTGCCCTCTAGTTAACCTACATAGTCCAAGGGCCCGCAAGTTAACCTAGATATTCCAAGTGCCCGCTAGTTAACCAAGATCGTTCAAGTGTCCGCTAGTTAACCTACATAGTCCAAGTTCCCGTTAGGTATCCTAGATAGTCCACGTGCCCGCTAGGTAACCTACATAGTCGAAGTGCCCGCTAGGTAACCTAGATATTCCAAGTTCTTGTTAGCTAACCTAGATAGTCCAAGTGCCCGCGAGTTAACCTACATAGTCCAAGTGCCCATTCGTTAACCTAGATTGTCCAATTGCCCGCTAGGTAACCTAGACTGTCCAAGTGCCCGCTTGGTTACCGACATAGTCCAAGTGCCCGTTCGTTAACCGAGATAGTCCAAGTTCCCGCTAGTTAACCCACATAGTCCAAGTTCCCGTTAGGTAGCCTAGATAGTCCAAGTGCCCGCTAGGTAACCAACATAGTCCAAGTAACCACTAGGTAACCTAGATATTCCAAGTTCCTTTAAACTAACCTAGATAGTCCAAGTGCCCGCTAGGTAACCTACATAGTCCAAGTGCCCATTCGTTAACCTAGATAGTCCAAGTGCCCGCTAGTTAACCCAGACTGTCCAAGTGCCCGCTAGGTTACCTACATAGTCCAAGTACCCATTCGTTAACCTAGATAATCCAATTGCCCGCTAGGTAATCTACATGGTCCAAAGTCCGCTACTTAACCTAGATAGTCCAAGTGCCCGCTAGGTAACCTACATAGTCCAAGTGCACATTCGTTAACCTAGATAGTCCAAGTGCCCACTTGGTTACCTACATAGTCCAAGTACCCGTTCGTTAACCTAGATAATCCAATTGCCCGCTAGGTAACCTACATAGTCCCAGCGCCCGCTAGGTAACCTAGATAGTCCAAGTGCCCGTTAGGTAACCTAGATAGTCCAAGTGCCCGCTAGGTTACCTACATAGTCCAAGTGCCCGCTCGAAAACCTAGATAGTCCTAGTGCCCGGTAGGTAACCTACAAAGTCCAAGTGCCTGCTTGGTAATCTATATAGTCCAAATGCCCGCTAGGGCACCCATATAGTCCAAGTCCCCGCTAATTTACATATATAGTCCAAGTGCCTGTTAGCTAACCTAGATAGTCCAAGGGTCATCTAGTTAACCTACATAGTTCAAGGGCCCGCTAGGTAACCTAGCTAATCCAAATGCCCGCTAGTTAACCTATATCGTCCAAGTGCCCGCTAGTTAACCTAGATGGTCCAAGTGCCCGCTAGGTAACCTAGCTAATCCAAGTGCCCGCTAGTTAACCTATATCATCCAAGTGCCCGCTAATTTACCTATATAGTCCAAGTGCCCGTTAGCTAATCTAGATAGTCCAAGGGTCATCTAGTTAACCTACATAGTGCAAGGGCCCGCTAGTTAACCTAGATTGTCCAAGTGTCCGCTAGTTAACCTACATAGTCCAAGGCGCCGCTAGTTGACCTAGATAGACCAAGTGCCCGCTAGTTAACCTAGATAGTCCTAGTGCCCATTAGTTATCATAGATAGTCCAAGTGCCCACTAGGGGACGTACATAGTCCAAGTGCCCGCTAGGTAACCTAGATAGACCAAGTGCCCGCTAGTTAACCTAGCTAGTCCTAGTGCCCGTTAGTTAACCTAGATAGTCCAAGTGCCCACTAGGGGACGTATATAGTCCTAGTGCACGCTAGGGTATGTACATAGTCCAGGTGTCCGCTAGGTAACCTAGATAGTCTAAGTGCCCGCTACTTAACCTACATAGTCCAAGGTCCCGCTCGTTAACCTACATAGTCCAAGTGCCTTATAGGGAACCTACATAGTCCAAGTGCCCGTTAGGGAACCTAGATAGTCCAAGTGCCCGCTAGGGAACCTGCATCGTCCAAGTGCCCGCTAGTTAACCTAGATCGTCCAAGTGCCCTCTAGTTAACCTACATAGTCCAAGGGCCTGCAAGTTGACCTACATAGTCCAAGGGCCCTCTAGTTAACCTAGATCGTCCAAGTGCCCACTAGGGGACGTACATTGTCCAACTGCCCACTAGGTAACCTAGATAGTCCAAGTGTCTGCTAGTTAACCTACATAGTCCAAGTGCCCGCTAGGTAACCTAGATAGTCTAAGTGCCCGCTGTTTAACCAACATAGTCCAAGTGCCCAATAGGGAACCTACAAAGTCCAAGTGCCAGCTGAGGAACCTACATATTCCAAGTGCCCGATAGGGAACCTATATATTCCAAGTGCCCGATACGGAACCTATATATTCGAAGTGCCCGTTAGGGAACCTAGATAGTCCAAGTGCCCGTAAGTAACCCTATATATTCCAAGTGCCCGCTAGGAACCTACATAGGCAATGTGCCCGCTAGGGAACCTGCATTGTCCAAGTGCCCGCTAGTTACCTAGATAGTCCAAGTGCCCGCTAGTTAACCTAGATTGTCCAAGTGCCAGCTAGTTAACCTTGATGGTCCAAGTGCCCTCTAGTTAACCTACATAGTCCAAGGGCCCGCAAGTTAACCTAGATATTCCAAGTGCCCGCTAGTTAACCAAGATCGTCCAAGTGTCCGCTAGTTAACCTACATAGTCCAAGTTCCCGTTAGGTATCCTAGATAGTCCAAGTGCCCGCTAGGTAACCTACATAGTCCAAGTGCCCGCTAGGTAACCTAGATATTCCAAGTTCTTGTTAGCTAACCTAGATAGTCCAAGTGCCCGCGAGGTAACCTACATAATCCAAGTGCCCATGTGTTAACCTAGATTGTCCAAGTTTCCGCTAGGTAACCTAGACTGTCCAAGTGCCCGCTTGGTTACCGACATAGTCCAAGTGCCCGTTCGTTAACCTAGATAGTCCAAGTTCCCGCTAGGGAACCTGCATTGTCCAAGTGCCCGCTAGTTACCTAGATAGTCCAAGTGCCCGCTAGTTAACCAAGATCGTCCAAGTGTCCGCTAGTTAACCTACATAGTCCAAGTTCCCGTTAGGTATCCTAGATAGTCCAAGTGCCCGCTAGGTAACCTACATAGTCCAAGTGCCCACTAGGTAACCTAGATATTCCAAGTTCTTGTTAGCTAACCTAGATAGTCCAAGTGCCCGCGAGGTAACCTACATAGTCCAAGTGCCCATTCGTTAACCTAGATTGTCCAATTGCCCGCTAGGTAACCTAGACTGTCCAAGGGCCCGCAAGTTAACCTACATAGTCCAAGTGCACGATAGGGAACCTACATAGTCCAAGTGCCCGCTAAGGGACGTACATAGTCCAAGTGCCCGCTAGGGAACCTACATAGTAAAGTGCCCGCTAGTTATCCTAGATAGTCCAAGTGCCCGCTAGGTTACCTACATAATCCAAGTACCCGTTCGTTAACCTAGATAATCCAATTGCCCGCTAGGTAACCTACATAGTCCAAGGGCCCTCTAGTTAACCTAGATAGTCCAAGTGCCCGATAGGGGACGTACATAGTCCAAGTGCCCGCTATATAACCTAGATAGTCCAGTGCCAGCTAGGATATGTACATACTCCAGGTGTCCGCTAGGTAACCTAGATAGTCTAAGTGCCCGCTACTTAACCTACATAGTCCAAGGTCCCGCTCGTTAACCTACATAGTCCAAGTGCCTGATAGGGAACCTACATAGTCCAAGTGCCCGTTAGGGAATCTAGATAGTCCAAGTGCCCGCTAGGGAACCTGCTTCGTCCAAGGGCCCGCTAGTTAACCTAGATCGTCCAAGTGCCCGCTAGTTAACCTACATAGTCCAAGGGCCCGCAAGTTGACCTACATAGTCCAAGGGCCCTCTAGTTAACCTAGATCGTCCAAGTGCCCACTAGGGGACGTACATTGTCCAACTGCCCACTAGGTAACCTAGATAGTCCAAGTGTCTGCTAGTTAACCTACATAGTCCAAGTGCCCGCTAGGTAACCTAGATAGTCCAAGGTCCCGCTATTTAACCAACAAAGTCCAAGTGCCCAATAGGGAACCAACAAAGTCCAAGTGCCCGCTGAGGAACCTACATATTCCAAGTGCCCGATACGGAACCTATATATTCGAAGTGCCCGTTAGGGAACCTAGATAGTCCAAGTGCCCGTAAGGAACCTACATAGTCAATGTGCCCGCTAGGGAACCTGCATTGTCCAAGTGCCCGCTAGTTACCTAGATAGTCGAAGTGCCCGCTAGTTAACCTAAATTGTCCAAGTGCCAGCTAGTTAACCTTGATGGTCCATGTGCCCTCTAGTTAACCTACATAGTCCAAGGGCCCGCAAGTTAACCTAGATATTCCAAGTGCCCGCTAGTTAACCAAGATCGTCCAAGTGTCCGCTAGTTAACCTACATAGTCCAAGTTCCCGTTAGGTATCCTAGATAGTCCACGTGCCCGCTAGGTAACCTACATAGTCGAAGTGCCCGCTAGGTAACCTAGATATTCCAAGTTCTTGTTAGCTAACCTAGATAGTCCAAGTGCCCGCTAGGTAACCTAGATATTCCAAGTTCTTGTTAGCTAACCTAGATAGTCCAAGTGCCCGCGAGTTAACCTACATAGTCCAAGTGCCCATTCGTTAACCTAGATTGTCCAATTGCCCGCTAGGTAACCTAGACTGTCCAAGTGCCCGCTTGATTACCGACATAGTCCAAGTGCCCGTTCGTTAACCGAGATAGTCCAAGTTCCCGCTAGTTAACCTACATAGTCCAAGTTCCCGTTAGGTAGCCTAGATAGTCCAAGTGCCCGCTAGGTAACCAACATAGTCCAAGTAACCACTAGGTAACCTAGATATTCCAAGTTCCTTTAAACTAACCTAGATAGTCCAAGTGGCCGCTAGGTAACCTACATAGTCCAAGTGCCCATTCGTTAACCTAGATAGTCCAAGTGCCCGCTAGTTAACCCAGACTGTCCAAGTGCCCGCTAGGTTACCTACATAGTCCAAGTACCCATTCGTTAACCTAGATAATCCAATTGCCCGCTAGGTAATCTACATAGTCCAAAGTCCGCTACTTAATCTAGATAGTCCAAGTGCCTGCTAGTTAACCTACATAGTCCAAGGGCCCTCTAGTTAACCTAGATAGTCCAAGTGCCCGATAGGGGACGTACATAGTCCAAGTGCCCGCTATATAACCTACATAGTCCAGTGCCGACTAGGGTATGTACATAGTCCAGGTGTCCGCTTGGTAACCTAGATAGTCTAAGTGCCCGCTACTTAACCTACATAGTCCAAGGGCCCGCAAGTTAACCTACATAGTCCAAGTGCACGATAGGGAACCTACATAGTCCAAGTGCCCGCTAAGGGACGTACATAGTCCAAGTGCCCGCTAGGGAACCTACATAGTAAAGTGCCCGCTAGTTATCCTAGATAGTCCAAGTGCCCGCTAGGTTACCTACATAGTCCAAGTACCCGTTCGTTAACCTAGATAATCCAATTGCCCGCTAGGTAACCTAGGTAGTCCAAGGGCCCTCTAGTTAACCTAGATAGTCCAAGTGCCCAATAGGGGACGTACATAGTCCACGTGCCCGCTATATAACCTAGATAGTGCAGTGCCGGCTAGGGTATGTACATAGTCCTGGTGTCCGCTAGGTAACTTAGATAGTCTAAGTGCCCGCTAGTTAACCCACATAGTCCAAGGGCCCGCAAGTTAACCTACATAGTCCAAGTGCGCGATAGGGAACCTACATAGTCCAAGTGCCCGCTAAGGGACGTACATAGGCCAAGTGCCCGCTAGGGAACCTACATAGTAAAGTGCCTGCTAGTTATCCTAGATAGTCCAAGTGCCCGCTAGGTTACCTACATAGTCCAAGTACCCGTTCGTTAACCTAGATAATCCAATTGCCCGCTAGGTAACCTACATAGTCCCAGCGCCCGCTAGGTAACCTAGATAGTCCTAGTGCCCGCTAGTTAACCTAGACTGTCCAAGTGCCCGCTAGGTTACCTACATAGTCCAAGTACCCGTTCGTTAATCTAGATAATCCAATTGCCCGCTAGGTAACCTACATACTCCCAGCGCCCGCTAGGTAACCTAGATAGTACAAATGCCCGTTAGGTAACCTAGATAGTCCAAGTGCCCGCTAGGTTACCTACATAGTCCAAGTGCCCGTTCGAAAACCTAGATAGTCCAAGTGCCCGGTAGGTAACCTAGATAGTCGAAGTGCTCGGTAGGTAACCTACAAAGTCCAAGTGCCTGCTAGGTAATCTATATAGTCCAAATGCCCGCTAGGGTACCCATATAGTCCTAGTGCCCGCTAATTTACCTATATAGTCTAAGTGCCCGTTAGCTAACCTAGATAGTCCAAGGGTCATCTAGTTAACCTACATATTTCAAGTGCCCGCTAGGTAACCTAGCTAATCCAAGTGCCCGCTAGTTAACCTATATCGTCCAAGTGCCTGCTAATTTACCTATATAGTCCAAGTGCCCGTTAGCTAATCGAGATAGTCCAAGGGTCATCTAGTTAACCTACATAGTGCAAGGGCCCGCTAGTTAACCTACATAGTCCAAGGCGCCGCTAGTTGACCTAGATAGACCAAGTGCCCGCCAGTTAACCTAGATAGTCCTAGTGCCCATAAGTTATCATAGATAGTCCAAGTGCCCACTAGGGGACGTACATATTCCAAGTGCCCGCTAGGTAACCTAGATTGACCAAGTGCCCGCTAGTTAACCTATATAGTCCTAGTGCCCGTTAGTTATCCTAGATAGTCCAAGTGCCCACTAGTGGACGTACATAGTCCTAGTGCACGCTAGGGTATGTACATAGTCCAAGTGCCCGCTAGGTAACTTAGATAGTCTAAGTGCCCACTAGTTAACCTACATAGTCCACGTGCACGATAGGGAACCAACATATTCCAAGTGCCCGCTAAGGGACGTACATAGTCCAAGTGCCCGCTAGGTAACCTATATAGTCCAAGTGCCCGTTAGGGAACCAGGAAAGTCCAAGTGCCCGCTAGGTAACCTACATAGTCCAAGTGCCCGTTCGTTAACCTAGATAGTTCAAGTGCCCGCTAGGTAACCTAGGCAGTCCAAGTTCCCGCCAGGTTACCTACATAGTCCAAGTGAGCGCTAGTTAACCTGATAGTTCAAGTGCCTGCTAGTTACCCTACATAGTCCAAGTGCCCGCCAGTTAACCTACATAGCCCAGGGCCCGCTAGTTAACCGAGATAGTCCAAGTGCCCACTAGGGGATATACATAGTCGAAATTGCCGCTAGGTAACCTAGATAGTACAGTGCCCGCTAAGGTATGTACATACTCCAAGTGCCCGCTAGGTAACCTAGATAGTCTAAGTGCCCGCTAGTTAACCTACATAGTCCAAGTGCCCGCTAGTTAACCTAGATATTCCAAGTGCCCGCTAGTTAACCTAGATACTCCAAGAACCCGCTAGTTAACATAGATCGTCCATGTGCCCGCTAGTTAACCTACATAGTCCAAGGGCCCGCAAGTTAACCTACATAGTCCAAGTGTGCCATAGGGAACCTACATAGTCCAAGTGCCCACTAAGGGACGTACATAGTCCAAGTGCCCCCTAGGGAATCTACATAGTAAAGTGCCCGCTAGTTAACCTAGATAGTCTAAGTGCCCACTAGTTAACCTAGATCGTCCAAGGGCCCGCTAGTTAACCTACATAGTCCAAGGGCCCTCTAGTTAACCTAGATAGTCCAAGTGCCCGCTATGGGACATACATAGTCCAAGTGCCCGCTATGTAAACTAGATAGTCCAGTACCGGCTAGGGTATGTACAGAGTCCAGGTGCCCGCTAGGTAACCTAGATAGTCTAAGTGCCCGCTGCTTAACCTACATAGTCCAAGGTCCCGCTCGTTAACCTACATAGTCCAGGTGCTTGATATGGAACTTACATAGTCCAAGTGCCCGTTAGGGAACCTAGATAGTCCAAGTGCCCGCTAGGGAACCTGCATCGTCCAAGTGCCGGTAGTTAACCTAGACCGTCCAAGTGCCCGCTAGTTAACCTACATAGTCCAAGGGCCCGCTAGTTGACCTACATAGTCCAAGGGCCCTCTAGTTAACCTAGATCGTCCAAGTGCCTGCTAGGGGACGTACATAGTCCAACTGCCCACTAGGTAACCTAGATAGTCCAAGTGTCCGCTAGTTAACGTACATAATCCAAGTGCCTGCTAGGTAACCTAGATAGTCCAAGGGCCCGCTAGTTAACCTCCATAGTCCAAGTGCCCAATAGGGAACCTACATAGTCCAAGTTGCCCTGAGGAACCTACATATTCCAAGTGCCCGATCGGTGACCTAGATAGTCCACGTGCCCGTAGGGAACCTAGATAGTCCAAGTGCCCGAAGGAAACCTATATATTCCAACTGCCCGCTAGGAACCTACATAGTAAATGTGCCCGCTAGGAACCTGCATTGTCCAAGTGCCCGCTAGTTAACGTAGATATTCCAAGTGCCCGCTAGTTAACCTAGATCGTCCAAGTGTCCGATAGTTAACCTACATAGTCCAAGTTCCCGTTAGGTAACCTAGATAGTCCAAGGGCCCGCTAGGTAACCTACATAGTCAAAGTGCCCGCTAGGTAACCTAGATATTCCAAGTTCCTGTTAGCTAACCTAGATAGTCCATGTGCCCGCTAGGTAACCTACATTGTCCAAGTGCCCATTCGTTAACCTAGATTGTCCAAGTGCCCGCTAGGTAACCTAGACTCTCCAAGTGCCCATTTGGTTACCTACATAATCCAAGTGCCCATTCGTTAACCTAGACAGTCCAAGTGCCCGCTAGTTAACCTACATAGTCCAAGTTCTCGTTAGATAACCTAGATAGTCCAAGTGCCCGCTAGGTAACCTACATAGTCCAAGTGCCCACTAGGTAACCTAGATATTCCAAGTTCCTGTTAGCTAACCTTGATAGTCCAAGTGCCCATTCGTTAACCTAGATTGTCCAAGTGCTCGCTAGGGAACCTGCATTGTCCAAGTGCCCGCTAGTTAACCTAGATCGTCCAAGTGTCCACCAGTTAACCTACATAGTCCAAGTTCCTGTTAGGTAACATAGATAGTCCAAGTGCCCGCTAGGTAACCTACATAGTCCAAGTGCCCGCTAGGTAACCTAGATATTCCAAGTTCCTGTTCACTAACTTAGATACTCCAAGTGCCCGCTAGGTAACCTACATAGTCCAAGTGCCCATTCGGTAACCTAGATAGTCCAAGTGCCCGCTAGTTAACCTAGACTGTCCAAGTGCCCGCTAGGTTACCTACATAGTCCAAGTGCCCGTTCGTTAACCTAGATAATCCAAGTGCCCGCTAGGTAACCTACATTGTCCCAGCTCACGCTAGGTAACCTAGATAGTCCAAGTGCCCGTTAGGTAACCTACATAGTCCAAGTGCCCGGTAGGTAACCTACATAGTCCAAGTGCCCGCTCGAAAACCTAGATAGTCCAAGTGCCCGCTAGGTAACCTAGATAGTCCATGTGCCCGGTAGGTAACCTACAAAGTCCAAGTGCCTGCTAGGTAATCTATATAGTCCAATACCCACTAGGGCACCCACATAGTCTAAGTGCCCGCTAATTTACCTATATAGTCCAAGTGCCCGGTAGCTAACCTAGATAGTCCAAGGGTCAACTAGTTAACCTACATAGTTCAAGGGCCCGCTAGGTAACCTAGCTAATCCAAGTGCCCGCTAGTTAACCTATATCGTCCAAGTGCCCGCTAGTTAACCTAGATTGTCCAAGTGCCCGATAATTAACCTACATAGTCCAAGGGCCCGCTAGTTGACCTAGATAGACCAAGTGCCCGCTAGTTAACCTAGAGAGTCCAAGTGCCCGTTAATTATCCTAGACAGTCCAAGTGCCCACTAGGGAACGTACATAGTCCAAGTGCCCGCTAGGTAACCTAGATATTCCTAGTGCCCGTTAGTTATCCTAGATAGTCCTAGTGCCCACTAGGGGACGTACATAGTCCAAGTGCCCGATAGGTAACCTATATATTCCATGTGCCCGCTAGGGTATGTACATAGTCCAAGTGCCCGCTAGGTAACCTAGATAGTCTAAGTGCCTGCTAGTTAACCTACATAGTCCAAGGGCACGATAGTTAACCTACATAGTCCATGTGCCCGCTAAGGGACGTACATAGTCCAAGTGCCCGCTAAGGAACCTACATAGTCCAAGTGCCCGTTAGGGAACCTAGATACTCCAAGTGCCCGCTAGGGAACCTGAATCATCCAAGTGCCCGGTAGTTAATCTAGATAGTCCAAGTGCCCGCTAGTTAACCTAGATAGTCCAAGTGCCCGGTAGTTAACCTAGATCGTCCAAGTGCCCGCTAGTTAACCTACATAGTCCATGGGCCAGCAAGGTAACCTAGATAATCCAATTTCCTGTTAGCTAACCTAGACTGTCCAAGTGCCCGCTAGGTACCCTAGACTGTCCAGTGCCCGCTAGGTTACCTACATAGTCCAAGTGCCCGCTAGGTAACCAAGATACACCAAGTGACCGCTAGTTAACCTAGATAGTCCTAGTGGCCGTTAGTTATCCTAGATAGTCCAAGTGCCCACTAGGGGACGTACATAGTCCAAGTGCCCGCTAGGTCACCTAGATAGTCCAAGTGCCCTCTAGGGTATGTACAAAATCCAAGTGCCCGTTAGATAACCTAGATAGTCTAAGTGCCCTCTAGTTAACCTTCATTGTCTAAGGGCCCGCAAGTTAACCTACATAGTCCAATGCCCGATAGTGAACCTACATAGTCCAAGTGTCTGCTAAGGGACGTACATAATCTAAGTGCCCGCTAGGGAACCTACATAGTCCAAGTGCCCGTTAGGGAACCTAGATAGTCCAAGTGCCCGCTAGGGAACCTGCATCATCCAAGTGCCCGCTAGTTAATCTAGATAGACCAAGTGCCCGCTAGTTTACCTACATAGTCCAAGGTCTGCTACTTAACCTAGATAGTCCAAGTGCCCGCGAGTTAATCTACATAGTCCAAGGGCCCTCTAGTTAACCTATATAGTCCACGTGCCCACTAGGGTATGTACATAGTTCAAGTGCCCGCTAGGTAACCTAGATAGTCCAAGTGTCTGCTAGTTAACCTTCATAGTCCAAGTGCCCGGTAGGTAACCTAGATAGTCCAATGCCCGCTAGTTAACCTACATAGTCCAAGGGCCCGCAAGGTAACCTAGATATTCCAATTTCCTGTTAGCTAACCTAGACAGTCCAGGTGCCCGCTAGGTACCCTAGATTGTCCAGTGCCCGCTAGGTTACCTACGTAGTCCAAGTGCCCGCTAGTTAACCTACATAGTCCAAGTACCCTCTAGTTAACGTAGATATTCCAAGTGCCCTCTAGTTAACCTAGATAGTCCAAGTGCCCGCTAGGGGACGTACATAGTCCAAGTGCCCTCTAGTTAACCTAGATAGTCGAAGTGCCCGCTAGGGGACGTACATAGTCCAAGTGCCCGTTTGTTATCCTAGATAGTCCAAGTGCCCACTAGGTAACCTAGACAGTCCAAGTTTCCACTAGGTTACCTACATAGTCCAAGTGACCGCTAGTTAACCTGATAGTTCAAGTGCCTGCTAGTTAACATACATAGTCCAAGTGTCCGCTAGTTAACCTACATAGTCCAACTTCCCGTTAGGTATCTTAGATAGTCCAAGTGCCCGCTAGGTAACCTACATAGTCCAAGTGCCCGCTAGGTAACCTAGATATTCCAAGTTCTTGTTAGCTAACCTAGATATTCCAAGTGCCCGCGAGGTAACCTACGTAGTCCAAGTGCCCATTCATTAACCTAGATTGTCCAAGTGCCCGCTAGGTAACCTAGACTGTCCAAGTGCCCGCTTGGTTACCGACATAGTCCAAGTGCCCGTTCGTTAACCTAGATAGTCCAAGTTCCCGCTAGTTAACCTACATAGTTCAAGTTCCCGTTAGGTAGCCTAGATAGTCCAAGTGCCCTCTAGGTAACCTACATAGTCCAAGTAAACACTAGGTAACCTAGATATGCCAAGTTCCTTTTAACTAACCTAGATAGTCCAAGTGCCCGCTAGGTAACCTACATAGTCCAAGTGCCCATTCGTTAACCTAGATAGTCCAAGTGCCCGCTTGGTTACCTACATAGTCCAAGTACCCGTTCGTTAACCTAGATAATCCAATTGCCCGCTAGGTTACCTACATAGTCCAAGTGCCCGCTCGAAAACCTAGATAGTCCAAGTGCCAGGTAGGTAACGTACAAAGTCCAAGTGCCTGCTTGGTAATCTATATAGTCCAAATGCCCGCTAGGGCACCCATATAGTCCAAGTGCCCGCTAATTTACATATATAGTCCAAGTGCCCGTTAGCTAACCTAGATAGTCCAAGGGTCATCTAGTTAACCTACATAGTTCAAGGGCCCGCTAGGTAACCTAGCTAATCCAAATGCCCGCTAGTTAACCTATATCGTCCAAGTGCCCGCTAGTTAACCTAGATGGTCCAAGTGTCCGCTAGGTAACCTAGCTAATCCAAGTGCCCGCTAGTTAACCTATATCGTCCAAGTGCCCGCTAATTTACCTATATAGTCCAAGTGCCCGTTAGCTAATCTAGATAGTCCAAGGGTCATCTAGTTAACCTACATAGTGCAAGGGCCCGCTAGTTAACCTAGATTGTCCAAGTGTCCGCTAGTTGACCTACGTAGTCCAAGGCGCCGCTAGTTGACATAGATAGACCAAGTGCCCGCTAGTTAACCTAGATAGTCCTAGTGCCCATTAGTTATCATAGATAGTCCAAGTGCCCACTAGGGGACGTACATAGTCCACGTGCCCGCTAGGTAACCTAAATAGACCAAGTGCCCGCTAGTTAACCTAGCTAGTCCTAGTGCCCGTTAGTTAACCTAGATAGTCCAAGTGCCCACTAGGGGACGTATATAGTCCTAGTGCACGCTAGGGTATGTACATAGTCCAGGTGTCCGCTAGGTAACCTAGATAGTCTAAGTGCCCGCTACTTAACCTACATAGTCCAAGGTCCCGCTCGTTAACCTACATAGTCCAAGTGCCTGATAGGGAACCTACATAGTCCAAGTGCCCGTTAGGGAATCTAGATAGTCCAAGTGCCCGCTAGGGAACCTGCTTCGTCCAAGGGCCCGCTAGTTAACCTAGATCGTCCAAGGGCCCACTAGTTAACCTACATAGTCCAAGGGCCCGCAAGTTGACCTACATAGTCCAAGGGCCCTCTAGTTAACCTAGATCATCCAAGTGCCCACTAGGGGACGTACATTGTCCAACTGCCCACTAGGTAACCTAGATAGTCCAAGTGTCTGCTAGTTAACCTACATAGTCCAAGTGCCCGCTAGGTAACCTAGATAGTCCAAGGGCCCGCTATTTAACCAACATAGTCCAAGTGCCCAATAGGGAACCAACAAAGTCCAAGTGCCCGCTGAGGAACCTACATATTCCAAGTGCCCGATAGGGAACCTATATATTCGAAGTGCCCGTTAGGGAACCTAGATAGTCCAAGTGCCCGTAAGGAACCCTATATATTCCAAGTGCCCGCTAGGAACCTACATAGTCAATGTGCCCGCTAGGGAACCTGCATTGTCCAAGTGCCCGCTAGTTACCTAGATAGTCCAAGTGCCCGCTAGTTAAACTAGATTGTCCAAGTGCCAGCTAGTTAACCTTGATGGTCCATGTGCCCTCTAGTTAACCTACATAGTCCAAGGGCCCGCAAGTTAACCTAGATATTCCAAGTGCCCGCTAGTTAACCAAGATCGTCCAAGTGTCCGCTAGTTAACCTACATAGTCCAAGTTCCCGTTAGGTAACCTAGATAGTCCACGTGCCCGCTAGGTAACCTACATAGTCCAAGTGCCCGCTAGGTAACCTAGATATTCCAAGTTCTTGTTAGCTAACCTAGATAGTCCATGTGCCCGCGAGGTAACCTACATAGTCCAAGTGCCCATTCGTTAACCTAGATTGTCCAAGTGCCCGCTAGGTAACCTAGACTGTCCAAGTGCCCGCTTGGTTACCGACATAGTCCAAGTGCCCGTTCGTTAACCGAGATAGTCCAAGTTCCCGCTAGTTAACCTACATAGTCCAAGTTCCCGTTAGGTAGCCTAGATAGTCCAAGTGCCCGCTAGGTAACCTACATAGTCCAAGTAACCACTAGGTAACCTAGATATTCCAAGTTCCTTTTAACTAACCTAGATAGTCCAAGTGCCCGCTAGGTAACCTACATAGTCCAAGTGCCCATTCGTTAACCTAGATAGTCCAAGTGCCCGCTAGTTAACCCAGACTGTCCAAGTGCCCGCTAGGTTACCTACATAGTCCAAGTACCCATTCGTTAACCTAGATAATCCAACTGCCCGCTAGGTAATCTACATAGTCCAAAGTCCGCTACTTAACCTAGATAGTCCAAGTGCCCGATAGGGGACGTACATAGTCCAAGTGCCCGCTATATAACCTACATAGTCCAGTGCCGACTAGGATATGTACATAGTCCAGGTGTCCGCTAGGTAACCTAGATAGTCTAAGTGCCTGCTAGTTAACCTACATAGTCCAAGGTCCCGCAAGTTAACCTACATAGTCCACATGCACGATAAGGAACCTACATAGTCCAAGTGCCCGCTAAGGGACGTACATAGTCCAAGTGCCCGCTAGGGAACCTACATAGTAAAGTGCCCGCTAGTTATCCTAGATAGTCCAAGTGCCCGCTAGGTTACCTACATAGTCCAAGTACCCGTTCGTTAACCTAGATAATCCAATTGCCCGCTAGGTAACCTACATAGTCCAAGGGCCCTCTAGTTAACCTAGATAGTCCAAGTGCCCGATAGGGGACGTACATAGTCCAAGTGCCCGCTATATAACCTACATAATCCAGTGCCGACTAGGGTATGTACATAGTCCAGGTGTCCGCTAGGTAACCTAGATAGTCTAAGTGCCCGCTAGTTAACCTACATAGTCCAAGGGCCCACAAGTTAACCTACATAGTCCAAGTGCACGATAGGGAACCTACATAGTCCAAGTGCCCGCTAAGGGACGTACATAGTCCAAGTGCCCGCTAGGGAACCTACATAGTAAAGTGCCCGCTAGTTATCCTAGATAGTCCAAGTGCCCGCTAGGTTACCTACATAGTCCAAGTACCCGTTCGTTAACCTAGATAATCCAATTGCCCGCTAGGTAACCTACATAGTCCAAGGGCCCTCTAGTAAACCTAGATAGTCCAAGTGCCCGATAGGGGACGTACATAGTCCAAGTGCCCGCTATATAACCTAGATAGTGCAGTGCCGGCTAGGGTATGTACATAGTCCAGGTGTCCGCTAGGTAACCTAGATAGTCTAAGTGCCCGCTAGTTAACCCACATAGTCCAAGGGCCCGCAAGTTAACCTACATAGTCCAAGTGCGCGATAGGTTACCTACATAGTCCAAGTGCCCGCTCGAAAACCTAGATAGTCCAAGTGCCCGGTAGGTAACCTACAAAGTCCAAGTGCCTGCTTGGTAATCTATATAGTCCAAATGCCGGCTAGGGCACCCATATAGTCCAAGTGCCCGCTAATTTACATATATAGTCCAAGTGCCCTTTAGCTAACCTAGATAGTCCACGGATCATCTAGTTAACCTACATAGTTCAAGGGCCCGCTAGGTAACCTAGCTAATCCAAAGGCCCGCTAGTTAACCTATATCGTCCAAGTGCCCGCTAGTTAACCTAGATGGTCCAAGTGCCCGCTAGGTAACCTAGCTAATCCAAGTGCCCGCTAGTTAACCTATATCGTCCAAGTGCCCGCTAATTTACCTATATAGTCCAAGTGCCCGTTAGCTAATCTAGATAGTCCAAGGGTCATCTAGTTAACCTACATAGTGCAAGGGCCCGCTAGTTAACCTAGATTGTCCAAGTGTCCGCTAGTTAACCTACATAGTCCAAGGCGCCGCTAGTTGACCTAGATAGACCAAGTGCCCGCTAGTTAACCTAGATAGTCTTAGTGCCCATTAGTTATCATAGATAGTCCAAGTGCCCACTAGGGGACGTACATAGTCCAAGTGCCCACTAGGTAACCTAGATAGACCAAGTGCCCGCTAGTTAACCTAGCTAGTCCTAGTGCCCGTTAGTTAACCTAGATAGTCCAAGTGCCCTCTAGGGGACGTATATAGTCCTAGTGCACGCTAGGGTATGTACATAGTCCAGGTGTCCGCTAGGTAACCTAGATAGTCTAAGTGCCCGCTACTTAACCTACATAGTCCAAGGTCCCGCTCGTTAACCTACATAGTCCAAGTGCCTTATAGGGAACCTACATAGTCCAAGTGCCCGTTAGGGAACCTAGATAGTCCAAGTGCCCGCTAGGGAACCTGCATCGTCCAAGTGCCCGCTAGTTAACCTAGATCGTCCAAGTGCCCTCTAGTTAACCTACATAGTCCAAGGGCCCGCAAGTTGACCTACATAGTCCAAGGGCCCTCTAGTTAACCTAGATCGTCCAAGTGCCCACTGGGGGACGTACATTGTCCAACTGCCCACTAGGTAACCTAGATAGTCCAAGTGTCTGCTAGTTAACCTACATAGTCCAAGTGCCCGCTAGGTAACCTAGATAGTCTAAGTGCCCGCTGTTTAACCAACATAGTCCAAGTGCCCAATAGGGAACCTACAAAGTCCAAGTGCCAGCTGAGGAACCTACATATTCCAAGTGCCCGAATGGGAACCTATATATTCCAAGTGCCCGTTAGGGAACCTAGATAGTCCAAGTGCCCGTAAGTAACCCTATATATTCCAAGTGCCCGCTAGGAACCTACATAGGCAATGTGCCCGCTAGGGAACCTGCATTGTCCAAGTGCCCGCTAGTTACCTAGATAGTCCAAGTGCCCGCTAGTTAACCTAGATTGTCCAAGTGCCAGCTAGTTAACCTTGATGGTCCAAGTGCCCTCTAGTTAACCTACATAGTCCAAGGGCCCGCAAGTTAACCTAGATATTCCAAGTGCCCGCTAGTTAACCAAGATCGTCCAAGTGTCCGCTAGTTAACCTACATAGTCCAAGTTCCCGTTAGGTATCCTAGATAGTCCAAGTGCCCGCTAGGTAACCTACATAGTCCAAGTGCCCACTAGGTAACCTAGATATTCCAAGTTCTTGTTAGCTAACCTAGATAGTCCAAGTGCCCGCGAGGTAACCTACATAGTCCAAGTGCCCATTCGTTAACCTAGATTGTCCAAGTGCCCGCTAGGTAACCTAGACTGTCCAAGGGCCCGCAAGTTAACCTACATAGTCCAAGTGCACGATAGGGAACCTACATAGTCCAAGTGCCCGCTAAGGGACGTACATAGACCAAGTGCCCGCTAGGGAACCTACATAGTAAAGTGCCCGCTAGTTATCCTAGATAGTCCAAGTGCCCGCTAGGTTACCTACATAATCCAAGTACCCGTTCGTTAACCTAGATAATCCAATTGCCCGCTAGGTAACCTACATAGTCCAAGGGTCCTCTAGTTAACCTAGATAGTCCAAGTGCCCGATAGGGGACGTACATAGTCCAAGTGCCCGCTATATAACCTAGATAGTCCAGTGCCGGCTAGGATATGTACATAGTCCAGGTGTCCGCTAGGTAACCTAGATAGTCTAAGTGCCCGCTACTTAACCTACATAGTCCAAGGTCCCGCTCGTTAACCTACATAGTCCAATTGCCTGATAGGGAACCTACATATTCCAAGTGCCCGTTAGGGAATCTAGATAGTCCAAGTGCCCGCTAGGGAACCTGCTTCGTCCAAGGGCCCGCTGGTTAACCTAGATCGTCCAAGTGCCCGCTAGTTAAACTACATAGTCCAAGGGCCCGCAAGTTGACCTACATAGTCCAAGGGCCCTCTAGTTAACCTAGATCGTCCAAGTGCCCACTAGGGGACGTACATTGTCCAACTGCCCACTAGGTAACCTATATAGTCCAAGTGTCTGCTAGTTAACCTACATAGTCCAAGTGCCCGCTAGGTAACCTAGATAGTCCAAGGGCCCGCTATTTAACCAACATAGTCCAAGTGCCCAATAGGGAACCAACAAAGTCCAAGTGCCCGCTGAGGAACCTACATATTCCAAGTGCCCGATACGGAACCTATATATTCGAAGTGCCCGTTAGGGAACCTAGATAGTCCAAGTGCCCGTAAGGAACCCTATATATTCCAAGTGCCCGCTAGGAACCTACATAGTCAATGTGCCCGCTAGGGAACCTGCATTGTCCAAGTGCCCGCTAGTTACCTAGATAATCCAAGTGCCCGCTAGTTAACCTAAATTGTCCAAGTGCCAGCTGGTTAACCTTGATGGTCCATGTGCCCTCTAGTTAACCTACATAGTCCAAGGGCCCGCAAGTTAACCTAGATATTCCAAGTGCCCGCTAGTTAACCAAGATCGTCCAAGTGTCCGCTAGTTAACCTACATAGTCCAAGTTCCCGTTAGGTATCCTAGATAGTCCACGTGCCCGCTAGGTAACCTACATAGTCCAAGTGCCCGCTAGGTAACCTAGATATTCCAAGTTCTTGTTAGCTAACCTAGATAGTCCAAGTGCCTGCGAGTTAACCTACATAGTCCAAGTGCCCATTCGTTAACCTAGATTGTCCAATTGCCCGCTAGGTAACCTAGACTGTCCAAGTGCCCGCTTGGTTACCGACATAGTCCAAGTGCCCGTTCGTTAACCGAGATAGTCCAAGTTCCCGCTAGTTAACCTACATAGTCCAAGTTCCCGTTAGGTAGCCTAGATAGTCCAAGTGCCCGCTAGGTAACCAACATAGTCCAAGTAACCACTAGGTAACCTAGATATTCCAAGTTCCTTTAAACTAACCTAGATAGTCCACGTGCCCGCTAGGTAACCTACATAATCCAAGTGCCCATTCGTTAACCTAGATAGTCCAAGTGCCCGCTAGTTAACCCAGACTGTCCAAGTGCCCGCTAGGTTACCTACATAGTCCAAGTACCCATTCGTTAACCTAGATAATCCAATTGCCCGCTAGGTAATCTACATAGTCCAAAGTCCGCTACTTAATCTAGATAGTCCAAGTGCCTGCTAGTTAACCTACATAGTCCAAGGGCCCTCTAGTTAACCTAGATAGTCCAAGTGCCCGATAGGGGACGTACATAGTCCAAGTGCCCGCTATAAAACCTACATAGTCCAGTGCCGACTAGGGTATGTACATAGTCCAGGTGTCCGCTAGGTAACCTAGATAGTCTAAGTGCCCGCTAGTTAACCTACATAGTCCAAGGGCCCGCAAGTTAACCTACATAGTCCAAGTGCACGATAGGGAACCTACATAGTCCAAGTGCCCGCTAAGGGACGTACATAGTCCAAGTGCCCGCTAGGGAACCTACATAGTAAAGTGCCCGCTAGTTATCCTAGATAGTCCAAGTGCCCGCTAGGTTACCTACATAGTCCAAGTACCCGTTCGTTAACCTAGATAATCCAATTGCCCGCTAGGTAACCTAGGTAGTCCAAGGGCCCTCTAGTTAACCTAGATAGTCCAAGTGCCCGATAGGGGACGTACATAGTCCAAGTGCCCGCTATATAACCTAGATAGTGCAGTGCCGGCTAGGGTATGTACATAGTCCAGGTGTCCGCTAGGTAACTTAGATAGTCTAAGTGCCCGCTAGTTAACCCACATAGTCCAAGGGCCCGCAAGTTAACCTACATAGTCCAAGTGCGCGATAGGGAACCTACATAGTCCAAGTGCCCGCTAAGGGACGTACATAGTCCAAGTGCCCGCTAGGGAACCTACATAGTAAAGTGCCTGCTAGTTATCCTAGATAGTCCAAGTGCCCGCTAGGTTACCTACATAATCCAAGTACCCGTTCGTTAACCTAGATAATCCAATTGCCCGCTAGGTAACCTACATAGTCCCAGCGCCCGCTAGGTAACCTAGATAGTCCAAGTGCCCGCTAGTTAACCTAGACTGTCCAAGTGCCCGCTAGGTTACCTACATAGTCCAAGTACCCGTTCGAAAACCTAGATAGTCCAAGTGCCCGCTAGGTAACCTAGATAGTCGAAGTGCTCGGTAGGTAACCTACAAAGTCCAAGTGCCTGCTAGGTAATCTATATAGTCCAAATGCCCGCTGGGGCACCCATATAGTCCTAGTGCCCGCTAATTTACCTATATAATCCAAGTGCCCGTTAGCTAACCTAGATAGTCCAAGGGTCATCTAGTTAACCTACATATTTCAAGTGCCCGCTAGGTAACCTAGCTAATCCAAGTGCCCGCTAGTTAACCTATATCGTCCAAGTGCCTGCTAATTTACCTATATAGTCCAAGTGCCCGTTAGCTAATCGAGATAGTCCAAGGGTCATCTAGTTAACCTACATAGTGCAAGGGCCCGCTAGTTAACCTACATAGTCCAAGGCGCCGCTAGTTGACCTAGATAGACCAAGTGCCCGCCAGTTAACCTAGATAGTCCTAGTGCCCATTAGTTATCATAGATAGTCCAAGTGCCCACTAGGGGACGTACATATTCCAAGTGCCCGCTAGGTAACCTAGATTGACCAAGTGCCCGCTAGTTAACCTATATAGTCCTAGTGCCCGTTAGTTATCCTAGATAGTCCAAGTGCCCACTAGTGGACGTACATAGTCCTAGTGCACGCTAGGGTATGTACATAGTCCAAGTGCCCGCTAGGTAACTTAGATAGTCTAAGTGCCCACTAGTTAACCTACATAGTCCACGTGCGCGATAGGGAACCAACATATTCCAAGTGCCCGCTAAGGGACGTACATAGTCCAAGTGCCCGCTAGGTAACCTATATAGTCCAAGTGCCCGTTAGGGAACCAGGATAGTCCAAGTGCCCGCTAGGTAACCTACATAGTCCAAGTGCCCGTTCGTTAACCTAGATAGTTCAAGTGCCCGCTAGGTAACCTAGGCAGTCCAAGTTCCCGCTAGGTTACCTACATAATCCAAGTGAGCGCTAGTTAACCTGATAGTTCAAGTGCCTGCTAGTTAACCTACATAGTCCAAGGGCCCTCTAGTTAACCTAGATAGTCCAAGTGCCCGATAGGGGACGTACATAGTCCAAGTGCCCGCTATATAACCTAGATAGTCCAGTGCCGACTAGGGTATGTACATCGTCCAGGTGTCCGCTAGGTAACCTAGATAGTCTAAGTGCCCGCTAGTTAACCTACATAGTCCAAGGGCCCGCAAGTTAACCTACATAGTCCAAGTGCACGATAGGGAACCTACATAGTCCAAGTGCCCGCTAAGGGACGTACATAGTCCAAGTGCCCGCTAGGGAACCTACATAGTAAAGTGCCCGCTAGTTATCCTAGATAGTCCAAGTGCCCGCTAGGTTACCTACATAGTCCAAGTACCCGTTCGTTAACCTAGATAATCCAATTGCCCGCTAGGTAACCTAGGTAGTCCAAGGGCCCTCTAGTTAACCTAGATAGTCCAAGTGCCCGATAGGGGACGTACATAGTCCAAGTGCCCGCTATATAACCTAGATAGTGCAGTGCCGGCTAGGGTATGTACATAGTCCAGGTGTCCGCTAGGTAACTTAGATAGTCTAAGTGCCCGCTAGTTAACCCACATAGTCCAAGGGCCCGCAAGTTAACCTACATAGTCCAAGTGCGCGATAGGGAACCTACATAGTCCACGTGCCCGCTAAGGGACGTACATAGTCCAAGTGCCCGCTAGGGAACCTACATAGTAAAGTGCCTGTTAGTTATCCTAGATAGTCCAAGTGCCCGCTAGGTTACCTACATAGTCCAAGTACCCGTTCGTTAACCTAGATAATCCAATTGCCCGCTAGGTAACCTACATAGTCCCAGCGCCCGCTAGGTAACCTAGATAGTCCAAGTGCCCGCTAGTTAACCTAGACTGTCCAAGTGCCCGCTAGGTTACCTACATAGTCTAAGTACCCGTTCGTTAATCTAGATAATCCAATTGCCCGCTAGGTAACCTACATACTCCCAGCGCCCGCTAGGTAACCTAGATAGTACAAATGCCCGTTAGGTAACCTAGATAGTCCAAGTGCCCGCTAGGTTACCTACATAGTCCAAGTGTCCGTTCGAAAACCTAGATAGTCCAAGTATCCGCTAGGTAACCTAGATAGTCGAAGTGCTCGGTAGGTAACCTACAAAGTCCAAGTGCCTGCTAGGTAAACTATATAGTCCAAATGCCCGCTAGGGCACCCATATAGTCCTAGTGCCCGCTAATTTACCTATATAGTCCAAGTGCCCGTTAGCTAACCTAGATAGTCCAAGGGTCATCTAGTTAACCTACATATTTCAAGTGCCCGCTAGGTAACCTAGCTAATCCAAGTGCCCGCTAGTTAACCTATATCGTCCAAGTGCCTGCTAATTTACCTATATAGTCCAAGTGCCCGTTAGCTATTCGAGATAGTCCAAGGGTCATCTAGTTAACCTACATAGTGCAAGGGCCCGCTAGTTAACCTACATAGTCCAAGGCGCCGCTAGTTGACCTAGATAGACCAAGTGCCCGCCTGTTAACCTAGATAATCCTAGTGCCCATAAGTTATCATAGATAGTCCAAATGCCCACTAGGGGACGTACATATTCCAAGTGCCCGCTAGGTAACCTAGATTGACCAAGTGCCCGCTAGTTAACCTATATAGTCCTAGTGCCCGTTAGTTATCCTAGATAGTCCAAGTGCCCACTAGTGGACGTACATAGTCATAGTGCACGCTAGGGTATGTACATAGTCCAAGTGCCCGCTAGGTAACTTAGATAGTCTAAGTGCCCACTAGTTAACCTACATAGTCCACGTGCGCGATAGGGAACCAACATATTCCAAGTGCCCGCTAAGGGACGTACATAGTCCAAGTGCCCGCTAGGTAACCTATATAGTCCAAGTGCCCGTTAGGGAACCAGGATAGTCCAAGTGCCCGCTAGGTAACCTACATAGTCCAAGTGCCCGTTCGTTAACCTAGATAGTTCCAGTGCCCGCTAGGTAACCTAGGCAGTCCAAGTTCCCGCTAGGTTACCTACATAGTCCAAGTGAGCGCTAGTTAACCTGATAGTTCAAGTGCCTGCTAGTTAACCTACATAGTCCAAGTGCCCGCCAGTTAACCTACATAGCCCAGGGCCCGCTAGTTAACCTAGATAGTCCAGTGCCCGCTAAGTTATGTACATACTCCAAGTGCCCGCTAGGTAACCTAGATAGTCTAAGTGCCCGCTCGTTAACCTACATAGTCCAAGTGCCCGCTAGTTAACCTAGATACTCCAAGTACCCGCTAGTTAACATAGATCGTCCATGTGCCCGCTAGTTAACCTACATAGTCCAAGGGCCCGCTAGTTAACCTACATAGTCCAAGGTCCTCTACTTAACCTAGATAGTCCAAGTGCCCGCTAGTTAAACTACATAGTCCAAGGGCCCTCTAGTTAACCTAGATAATCCACATGCCCGCTAGGTTATGTACATAGTTCAATTGCCCGCTAGGTAACCTAGATAGTCCAAGGACCCACTAGTTAACCCACATATTCCAAGTGCCCGATAGGGAACCTACATAGTCCAAGTGCCCGATAGGGAACCTACATAGTCCAAGTGCCCGCTGAGGAACCTACATAGTCCCAGTGCCCGATAGGGAACCTACATATTCCAAGTGCCCGTTAGGGAAACTAGATAGTCCAAGTGCCCGTTGTGAACCTATATAATCCAAGTGCCCGCTAGGGAACCTGCATTGTCCTAGTGCCCGCTAGTTAACCTAGATAGTCCAAGTGCCCGCTAGTTAACCTAGATAGTCCAAGTGCCCGCTAGTTAACCTTGATCGTCCAAGTGCCTGCTAGTTAACCTACATAGTCTAAGGGCCCGCATGGTAACCTAGATAATCCAATTTCCTGTTAGCTAACCTAGATAGTCCAAGTGCCCGCTAGGTAACATACATAGTACAAGTGCCCATCCATTAACCTAGATAGTCCACGTGCCCGCTAGTCAAACTAGACTGTCCAGTGCCCGCTAGGTTACCTACATAATCCAAGTGCCCGCAAGGTAACCTAGATAGTCCAAGTGCCCGCTAGTTAACCTAGATAGTCCTAGTGCACGTTAGTTATCCTAGATAGTGCAAGTGCCCACTAGGGGACGTACACAGTCCAAGTGCCCCCTAGGTGACCTAGATAGTCCAAGTGCCCGCTAGTTAACCTACATAGTCCAAGGGCCCGCAAGTTAACCTACATAGTCCAAGTGTGCCATAGGGAACCTACATAGTCCAAGTGCCCACTAAGGGACGTACATAGTCCAAGTGCCCCCTAGGGAAACTACATAGTAAAGTGCCCGCTAGTTAACCTAGATAGTCTAAGTGCCCGCTAGTTAACCTAGATCGTCCAATTGCCCGCTAGTTAACCTACATAGTCCAAGGGCCCGCTTATTAACCTACCTAGTCCAAAGTCCTCTACTTAACCTAGATTGTCCAAGTGCCCGCTAGTTAACCTACATAGTCCAAGGGCCCTCTAGTTAACCTAGATAGTCCAAGTGCCCGCTATGGGACATACATAGTCCAAGTGCCCGCTATGTAACCTAGATAGTCCAGTGCCGGCTAGGGTATGTACAGACTCCAGGTGCCCGCAAGGTAACCTAGATAGTCTAAGTGCCCGCTGCTTAACCTACATAGTCCAAGGTCCCGCTCGTTAACCTACATAGTCCAAGTGCTTGATATGGAACCTACATAGTCCAAGTGCCCGTTAGGGAACCTAGATAGTCCAAGTGCCCGCTAGGGAACCTGCATCGTCCAAGTGCCCGCTAGTTAACCTAGATTGTCCAAGTGCCCGCTAGTTAACCTACATAGTCCAAGGGCCCGCTAGTTGACCTACATAGTCCAAGGGCCCTCTAGTTAACCTAGATCGTCCAAGTGCCTGCTAGGGAACGTACATAGTCCAACTGCCCACTAGGTAACCTAGATAGTCCAAGTGTCCGCTAGTTAACGTACATAATCCAAGTGCCTGCTAGGTAACCTAGATAGTCCAAGGGCCCGCTAGTTAACCTACATAGTCCAAGTGCCCAATAGGGAACCTACATAGTCCAAGTGGCCCTGAGGAACCTACATATTCCAAGTGCCCGATCGGTGACCTAGATAGTCCACGTGCCCGTAGGGAACCTAGATAGTCCAAGTGCCCGAAGGAAACCTATATATTCCAACTGCCCGCTAGGAACCTACATAGTAAATGTGCCCGCTAGGAACCTGCATTGTCCAAGTGCCCGCTAGTTAACGTAGATATTCCAAGTGCCCGCTAGTTAACCTAGATCGTCCAAGTGTCCGACAGTTAACCTACATAGTCCAAGTTCCCGTTAGGTAACCTAGATAGTCCAAGGGCCCGCTAGGTAACCTACATAGTCAAAGTGCCCGCTAGGTAACCTAGATATTCCAAGTTCCTGTTAGCTAAACTAGATAGTCCAAGTGCCCGCTAGGTAACCTACATTGTCCAAGTGCCCATTCGTTAACCTAGATTGTCCAAGTGCCCGCTAGGTAACCTAGACTCTCCAAGTGCCCATTTGGTTACCTACATAATCCAAGTGCCCATTCGTTAACCTAGACAGTCCAAGTGCCCGCTAGTTAACCTACATAGTCCAAGTTCTCGTTAGATAACCTAGATAGTCCAAGTGCCCTCTAGGTAACCTACATAGTCCAAGTGCCCACTAGGTAACCTAGATATTCCAAGTTACTGTTAGCTAACCTTGATAGTCCAAGTGCCCATTCGTTAACCTAGATTGTCCAAGTGCTCGCTAGGGAACCTGCATTGTCCAAGTGCCCGCTAGTTAACCTAGGTCGTCCAAGTGTCCACCAGTTAACCTACATAGTCCAAGTTCCTGTTAGGTAACATAGATAGTCCAAGTGCCCGCTAGGTAACCTACATAGTCCAAGTGCCCGCTAGGTAACCTAGATATTCCAAGTTCCTGTTCGCTAACTTAGATACTCCAAGTGCCCGCTAGGTAACCTACATAGTCCAAGTGCCCATTCGGTAACCTAGATAGTCCAAGTGCCCGCTAGTTAACCTAGACTGTCCAAGTGCCCGCTAGGTTACCTACATAGTCCAAGTGCCCGTTCGTTAACCTAGATAATCCAAGTGCCCGCTAGGTAACCTACATTGTCCCAACTCACGCTAGGTAACCTAGATAGTCCAAGTGCCCGTTAGGTAACCTACATAGTCCAAGTGCCCGGTAGGTAACCTACATAGTCCAAGTGCCCGCTCGAAAACCTAGATAGTCCAAGTGCCCGCTAGGTAACCTAGATAGTCCATGTGCCCGGTAGGTAACCTACAAAGTCCAAGTGCCTGCTAGGTAATCTATATAGTCCAATACCCACTAGGGCACCCACATAGTCTAAGTGCCCGCTAATTTACCTATATAGTCCAAGTGCCCGGTAGCTAACCTAGATAGTCCAAGGGTCAACTAGTTAACCTACATAGTTCAAGGGCCCGCTAGGTAACCTAGCTAATCCAAGTGCCCGCTAGTTAACCTATATCGTCCAAGTGCCCGCTAGTTAACCTAGATTGTCCAAGTGCCCGATAATTAACCTACATAGTCCAAGGGCCCGCTAGTTGACCTAGATAGACCAAGTGCCCGCTAGTTAACCTAGAGAGTCCAAGTGCCCGTTAATTATCCTAGACAGTCCAAGTGCCCACTAGGGAACGTACATAGTCCAAGTGCACGCTAGGTAACCTAGATATTCCTAGTGCCCGTTAGTTATCCTAGATAGTCCTAGTGCCCACTAGGGGACGTACATAGTCCAAGTGCCCGATAGGTAACCTATATATTCCATGTGCCCGCTAGGGTATGTACATAGTCCAAGTGCCCGCTAGGTAACCTAGATAGTCTAAGTGCCTGCTAGTTAACCTACATAGTCCAAGGGCACGATAGTTAACCTACATAGTCCAAGTGCCCGCTAAGGGACGTACATAGTCCAAGTGCCCGCTAAGGAACCTACATAGTCCAAGTGCCCGTTAGGGAACCTAGATACTCCAAGTGCCCGCTAGGGAACCTGAATCATCCAAGTGCCCGGTAGTTAATCTAGATAGTCCAAGTGCCCGCTAGTTAACCTAGATAGTCCAAGTGCCCGGTAGTTAACCTAGATTGTCCAAGTGCCCGCTAGTTAACCTACATAGTCCATGGGCCAGCAAGGTAACCTAGATAATCCAATTTCCTGTTAGCTAACCTAGACTGTCCAAGTGCCCGCTAGGTACCCTAGACTGTCCAGTGCCCGCTAGGTTACCTACATAGTCCAAGTGCCCGCTAGGTAACCTAGATACACCAAGTGACCGCTAGTTAACCTAGATAGTCCTAGTGGCCGTTAGTTATCCTAGATAGTCCAAGTGCCCACTAGGGGACGTACATAGTCCTAGTGCCCGCTAGGTCACCTAGATAGTCCAAGTGCCCTCTAGGGTATGTACAGAATCCAAGTGCCCGCTAGATAACCTAGATAGTCTAAGTGCCCTCTAGTTAACCTTCATTGTCTAAGGGCCCGCAAGTTAACCTACATAGTCCAATGCCCGATAGTGAACCTACATAGTCCAAGTGCCTGCTAAGGGACGTACATAATCTAAGTGCCCGCTAGGGAACCTACATAGTCCAAGTGCCCGTTAGGGAACCTAGATAGTCCAAGTGCCCGCTAGGGAACCTGCATCATCCAAGTGCCCGCTAGTTAATCTAGATAGACCAAGTGCCCGCTAGTTTACCTACATAGTCCAAGGTCTGCTACTTAACCTAGATAGTCCAAGTGCCCGCCAGTTAAACTACATAGTCCAAGGGCCCTCTAGTTAACCTATATAGTCCACGTGCCCGCTAGGGTATGTACATAGTTCAAGTGCCCGCTAGGTAACCTAGATAGTCCAAGTGTCTGCTAGTTAATCTACATAGTCCAAGTGCCCGGTAGGTAACCTAGATAGTCCAAGTGCCCGCTAGTTAACCTACATAGTCCAAGGGCCCGCAAGGTAACCTAGATATTCCAATTTCCTGTTAGCTAACCTAGACAGTCCAGGTGCCCGCTAGGTACCCTAGATTGTCCAGTGCCCGCTAGGTTACCTACGTAGTCCAAGTGCCCGCTAGTTAACCTACATAGTCCAAGGGCCCGCTAGTTAACCTACATAGTCCAAGAACCCGCAAGTTAACCTAGATAGTCCAAGTGCCCGCTAGTTAACCCACATAATCCAAGGGCCCGCAAGGTAACCCAGATATTCCAATTTCCTGTTAGCTAACCTAGACAGTCCAAGTGCCCGCTAGGTACCCTAGATTGTCCAGTGCCCGCTAGGTTACCTATATAGTCCAAGTGCCCGCTAGGTAACCTAGATACACCAAGTGACCGCTAGTTAACCTAGATAGCCCTAGTGGCCGTTAAATATCCTAGATAGTCCAAGTGCCCACTAGGGGACGTACCTAATCTAAGTGCCCGCTAGGTAACCTAGATAGTCCAAGTGCCCGCTAGGGTATGTACATAGTCCAAGTGCCTGCTAGGTATCCTAGATAGTCTAAGTGCCCGCTAGTTAACCTACATAGTCCAAGTGTGCTATAGGGAACCTACATAGTCCAAGTGCCCGCTAAGGGACGTACATACTCTAAGTGCCCGCTAGGGAACCTACATAGTCCAAGTGCCCGAAAGGGAACCTAGATAGTCAAGTGCCCGCTAGGGAACCTGCATCATCCAAGTGCCCGCTAGTTAATCTAGATAGTCCAAGTGCCCGCTAGTTAACCTACATAGTCCAAGTACCCTCTAGTTAACGTAGATATTCCAAGTGCCCTCTAGTTAACCTAGATAGTCCAAGTGCCCGCTAGGGGACATACATAGTCCAAGTGCCCTCTAGTTAACCTAGATAGTCGAAGTGCCCGCTAGGGGACGTACATAGTCCAAGTGCCCGTTTGTTATCCTAGATAGTCCAAGTGCCCACTAGGTAACCAACCTAGACAGTCCAAGTTCCCGCTAGGTTACCTACATAGTCCAAGTGACCGCTAGTTAACCTGATAGTTCAAGTGCCTGCTAGTTAACATACATAGTCCAAGTGCCCGCTAGTTAACCTACATAGCCCAGGGCCTGCTAGTTAACCTAGATAGTCCATGTGCCCGCTCGTTAACCTACATACTCCAAATGCCCGCTGAGGAACCTACATAGTCCAAGTGCCCGATAGGGAACCTACATATTCCAAGTGCCCGTTAGGGAACCTAGATAGTCCAAGTGCCAGTAGGGAACCTATATTGTCCAAGTGCCCGCTAGGGAACCTACATAGTCAAAGTGCCCGCTAGGGAACCTGCATTGTACAAGTGCCCGCTAGTTAACCTAGATCGTCCAAGTGCCCACTAGTTAACCTAGATAGTCCAAGTTCCCGCTAGTTAACCCTGATCGTCCAAGTGCCCGCTAGTTAACCTAGACAGTCCAAGGGCCCACTAGGTATCCTGCATAGTCCAAGTGCCCGCTAGGTAACCTACATAGTCCAAGTGCCCGCTAGGTAACCTAGATAGTACAACAGCCCGTTAGTTAACCTAGATAGTCCAAGTTCCCACTAGGGAACGTACATAGTCCAAGGACCCGCTAGTTAACCTACATAGTCCAAGAGCCCGATAGGGAACATACATAGTCCAAGTGCCCGCTAAGGGACGTACATAGTCGAAGTGCCCGCTAGGGAACCTACATAGTCCAAGGGCCCTCTAGTTAACCTAGATAGTGCAAGTGCCCGCTAGGTAACCTAGATAGTTCAAGTGTCTGCTAGTTAACCTACATAGTCCAAGTGCCCGGTAGGTAACCTAGATAGTCCAAGTGCCCGCTAGTTAACCTACATAGTCCAAGGGCCCGCAAGGTAACATAGATATTCCAATTTCCTGTTAGCTAACCTAGACAGTCCAGGTGCCCGCTAGGTACCCTAGATTGTCCAGCGCCCGCTAGGTTACCTACGTAGTCCAAGTGCCCGCTAGTTAACCTACATAGTCCAAGGGCCCGCTAGTTAACCTACATAGTCCAAGAACCCGCAAGTTAACCTAGATAGTCCAAGTGCCCGCTAGTTAACCCACATAATACAAGGGCCCGCAAGGTAACCCAGATATTCCAATTTCCTGTTAGCTAACCTAGACAGTCCAAGTGCCCGCTAGGTACCGTAGATTGTCCAGTGCCCGCTAGGTTACCTACATAGTCCAAGGGCCCGCTAGGTAACCTAGATACACCAAGTGACCGCTAGTTAACCCAGATAGCCCTAGTGGCCGTTAGTTATCCTAGATAGTCCAAGTGCCCACTAGGGGACGTACATAATCCAAGTGCCCGCTAGGTAACCTAGATAGTCCAAGTGCCCGCTAGGGTATGTACATAGTCCAAGTGCCTGCTAGGTAACCTAGATAGTCTAAGTGCCCGCTAGTTAACCTACATAGTCCAAGTGTGCTATAGGGAACCTACATAGTCCAAGTGCCCGCTAAGGGACGTACATACTCTAAGTGCCCGCTAGGGAACCTACATAGTCCAAGTGCCCGAAAGGGAACCTAGATAGTCAAGTGCCCGTTAGGGAACCTGCATCATCCAAGTGCCCGCTAGTTAATCTAGATAGTCCAAGTGCCCGCTAGTTAACCTACATAGTCCAAGTGCCCTCTAGTTAACGTAGATATTCCAAGTGCCCTCTAGTTAACCTAGATAGTCCAAGTGCCCGCTAGGGGACGTACATAGTCCAAGTGCCCTCTAGTTAACCTAGATAGTCGAAGTGCCCGCTAGGGGACGTACATAGTCCAAGTGCCCGTTTGTTATCCTAGATAGTCCAAGTGCCCACTAGGTAACCTAGACAGTCCAAGTTCCCGCTAGGTTACCTACATAGTCCAAGTGACCGCTTGTTAACCTGATAGTTCAAGTGCCTGCTAGTTAACATACATAGTCCAAGTGCCCGCTAGTTAACCTACATAGCCCAGGGCCTGCTAGTTAACCTAGATAGTCCATGTGCCCGCTCGTTAACCTACATACTCCAAATGCCCGCTGAGGAACCTACATAGTCCAAGTGCCCGATAGGGAACCTACATATTCCAAGTGCCCGTTAGGGAACCTAGATAGTCCAAGTGCCAGTAGGGAACCTATATTGTCCAAGTGCCCGCTAGGGAACCTACATAGTCAAAGTGCCCGCTAGGGAACCTGCATTGTACAAGTGCCCGCTAGTTAACCTAGATCGTCCAAGTGCCCACTAGTTAACCTAGATAGTCCAAGGTCCCGCTAGTTAACCCTGATCGTCCAAGTGCCGGCTAGTTAACCTAGACAGTCCAAGGGCCCACTAGGTATCCTGCATAGTCCAAGTGCCCGCTAGGTAACCTACATAGTCCAAGTGCCCGCTAGGTAACCTAGATAGTACAACAGCCCGTTAGTTAACCTAGATAGTCCAAGTTCCCACTAGGGAACGTACATAGTCCAAGGACCCGCTAGTTAACCTACATAGTGCAAGTGCCCGATAGGGAACCTACATAGTCCAAGTGCCCGCTAAGGGACGTACATAGTCGAAGTGCCCGCTAGGGAACCTACATAGTCCAAATGCCCGTTAGGGAACTTAGTAGTCCAAGTGCCCGCTAGGGAACCAGCATCGTCCAAGTGCCCGCTAGTTAATCTAGATGGTCCAAGTGCCCGCTAGTTAACCTAGATCGTCCAAGTGCCCGCTAGTTAACCTAGATAATCCAAGTACCCGCTAGTTAACCTACATAGACCAAGGGCCCTCTAGTTAACGTAGATAGTCCAAGTGCCCACTAGGGAACGTACATAGTCCAAGTGCCCGCTAGGTAACCTAGATAGTCCAAGTGCCCGCGAGGGTATGTACATAGTTCAAGTGCCCGCTAGGTAACCTAGATTGTCCAAGTGCCCGCTAGGTAACCTAGATTGTCCAAGTGCCCGCTAGGTAACCAAGATAGTCCAAGGTCCCGTTAGTTAACATACATAGTCCAATGCCCTATAGGGAACCTACATAGTCCAAGTGCCCGATAGGGAACCTACATATTCCAAGTGCCCGTTAGGGAACCTAGATAGTCCAAGTGCCAGTAGGGAACCTATATTGTCCAAGTGCCCGCTAGGGAACCTACATTGTCAAAGTGCCCACTAGGGAACCTGCATTGTACAAGTGCCCGCTAGTTAACCTAGATCGTCCAAGTGCCCACTAGTTAACCTAGATAGTCCAAGGTCCCGCTAGTTAACCCTGATCGTCCAAGTGCCGGCTAGTTAACCTAGACAGTCCAAGGGCCCACTAGGTATCCTGCATAGTCCAAGTGCCCGCTAGGTAACCTACATAGTCCAAGTGCCCGCTAGGTAACCTAGATAGTACAACAGCCCGTTAGTTAACCTAGATAGTCCAAGTTCCCACTAGGGAACGTACATAGTCCAAGGACCCGCTAGTTAACCTACATAGTGCAAGTGCCCGATAGGGAACCTACATAGTCCAAGTGCCCGATAGGGAACCTACATAGTCCAAGTGCCCGCTAAGGGACGTACATAGTCGAAGTGCCCGCTAGGGAACCTACATAGTCCAAATGCCCGTTAGGGAACTTAGTAGTCCAAGTGCCCGCTAGGGAACCAGCATCGTCCAAGTGCCCGCTAGTTAATCTAGATGGTCCAAGTGCCCGCTAGTTAACCTAGATCGTCCAAGTGCCCGCTAGTTAACCTAGATAATCCAAGTGCCCGCTAGTTAACCTACATAGACCAAGGGCCCTCTAGTTAACGTAGATAGTCCAAGTGCCCACTAGGGAACGTACATAGTCCAAGTGCCCGCTAGGTAACCTAGATAGTCCAAGTGCCCGCGAGGGTATGTACATAGTTCAAGTGCCCGCTAGGTAACCTAGATTGTCCAAGTGCCCGCTAGGTAACCTAGATTGTCCAAGTGCCCGCTAGGTAACCAAGATAGTCCAAGGTCCCGTTAGTTAACATACATAGTCCAATGCCCTATAGGGAACCTACATAGTCCAAGTGCCCGCTGAGGAACCTACGTAGTCCAAGTGCCCGCTCTGGAACCTACATAGTCCAAGTGCCCGCTAGTTAATCTAGATAGTCCAAGTGCCCGCTAGTTAACCTAGATAGTCCAAGTGCCCGCTAGTTAACCTAGATCGTCCATGTGCCCACTAGTTAACCTAGATAATCCAAGTGCCCGCTAGTTAACCTACTAAGTCCAAGGGCCCTCTAGTTAACCTAGATAGTCCAAGTGCCCGCTAGGGGACGTGCATAGTCCAAGTGCCCTCTAGGTAACCTAGATTGTCCAAGTGTCCGCTAGTTAACCTACATAGTCCAAGTGCCCGCTAGGTAACCTAGATAGTCCAAGGTCCCGCTAGTTAACCTACATAGTCCCATGCCCGATAGGGAACCTACATAGTCCAAGTGCCCGCTGAGGAACCTACATAGTCCAAGTGCCCGTTAGGGAACCTAGATAGTCCAAGTGCCCCTAGGGAACCTATATAGTCCAAGTGCTGGCTAGGGAACCTGCATTTTACAAGTGCACGCTAATTAACCTAGATAGTCTAATTGCCCGCTAGTTAACCTAAATAGGCAAAGTGCCCACTAGGGGACGTACATAGTCCAAGTGCCCTCTAGTTAACCTAGATATTTGAAGTGCCTGCTAGGGGACGTACATAGTCCAAGTGCCCGTTTGTTATCCTAGATAGTCCAAGTGCCCACTAGGTAACCTAGACAGTCCAAGTTCCCGCTAGGTTACCTACATAGTCCAAGTGACCGCTTGTTAACCTGATAGTTCAAGTGCCTGCTAGTTAACATACATAGTCCAAGTGCCCGCTAGTTAACCTACATAGCCCAGGGCCTGCTAGTTAACCTAGATAGTCCATGTGCCCGCTCGTTAACCTACATACTCCAAATGCCCGCTGAGGAACCTACATAGTCCAAGTGCCCGATAGGGAACCTACATATTCCAAGTGCCCGTTAGGGAACCTAGATAGTCCAAGTGCCAGTAGGGAACCTATATTGTCCAAGTGCCCGCTAGGGAACCTACAAAGTCAAAGTGCCTGCTAGGGAACCTGCATTGTACAAGTGCCCGCTAGTTAACCTAGATCGTCCAAGTGCCCACTAGTTAACCTACATAGACCAAGGGCCCTCTAGTTAACGTAGATAGTCCAAGTGCCCGCTAGGGAACGTACATAGTCCAAGTGCCCGCTAGGTAACCTAGATAGTCCAAGTGCCCGCGAGGGTATGTACATAGTTCAAGTGCCCGCTAGGTAACCTAGATAGTCCAAGGTCCCGCTAGTTAACATACATAGTCTAATGCCCTATAGGGAACCTACATAGTCCAAGTGCCCGCTGAGGAACCTACGTAGTCCAAGTGCCCACTCTGGAACCTACATAGTCCAAGTGCCCGCTAGTTAATCTAGATAGCCCAAGTGCCCGCTAGTTAACCTAGATAGTCCAAGTGCCCGCTAGTTAACCTAGATCGTCCATGTGCCCACTAGTTAACCTAGATAATCCAAGTGCCCGCTAGTTAACCTACTAAGTCCAAGGGCCCTCTAGTTAACCTAGATTGTCCAAGTGTCCGCTAGTTAACCTACATAGTCCAAGTGCCCGCTAGGTAACCTAGATAGTCCAAGGTCCCGCTAGTTAACCTACATAGTCCCATGCCCGATAGGGAACCTACATAGTCCAAGTGCCCGCTGAGGAACCTATATAGTCCAAGTGCCCGTTAGGGAACCTAGATAGTCCAAGTGCCCCTAGGGAACCTATATAGTCCAAGTGCTGGCTAGGGAACCTGCATTTTACAAGTGCACGCTAATTAACCTAGATAGTCTAATTGCCCGCTAGTTAACCTAGATAGGCAAAGTGCCCACTAGTTAACATTGATCATCCACGTGCCCGCTAGTTAACCTACATAGTCCAAGTGCCTGATAGGGAACCTACATAGTCCAAGTGCCCGCTGAGGAACGTACATAGTCCAAGTGCCCGATAGCGAACCTACATATTCCAAGTGTCCGTTAGGGTACCTTGATAGTCCAAGTGCCAGTAGGGAACCTATATAGTCCAAGTGCCCGCTAGGGAACCTACATAGTCAAAGTGCCCGCGAGGGAACCTGCATTGTGCAAGTGCCCGCTAGTTAACCTAGATAGTCCAAGTGCCCGCTAGTTAACCTAGATAGTCCAAGTGCCCGCTAGTTAACCTACATAGTCCAAGGTCTGCTAGTTA
This sequence comes from Tenrec ecaudatus, assembly GCF_050624435.1. Taxonomy (NCBI): domain Eukaryota; kingdom Metazoa; phylum Chordata; class Mammalia; order Afrosoricida; family Tenrecidae; genus Tenrec; species Tenrec ecaudatus. The sequence goes on along the minus strand of NW_027459307.1, from coordinate 79,847 downwards.
ACCTAGATAGTCCAAGTGCCGGCTAGTTAACCTACATAGTCCAAGAACCCGCTAGTTAACCTAGATAGTCCAAGTGCCCGCTAGTTAACCTACATAGTCCAAGGGCCTGCTAGTTAACCTAGATATTCCAAGTGCCCGCTAGTTAACCTAGATCGTCCAAATGTCCGCTAGTTAACCTACATAGTCCAAGTTCCAGTTAGGTAACCTAGGTAGTACAAGTGCCCGCAAGGTAACCTAGATAGTCCAAAGGCCCGGTAGTTAACCTACATTGTCCAAGTGCCCGGTAGTTAACTTACATAGTTCAAATGTCCGTAGGGAACATACATAGTCCAAATGCCCGCTAGGGAACATAAAGAGTCCAAGTGCCCGCTAGGGAACCTACGTAGTGCAAGTGCCTGCTAGGGAATCTACATAGTCCAAGGGCCCCGCTAGTTAACGTAGATATTTGAAGTGCCTCTATTTAACCTACATTGTCCAAGTACCCGCTAGTTAACCTAGATCGTCTAAGTGTCCGCTAGTTAACCTACATAGTCCAAGTGCCCGCTAGAGAACCTAGATAGTCCAAGTGCCCGCTCTGGAACCTACATGGTCCAAGTGCCTGCTAGGGAACCTACATAGTCCAAGTGCCCGCTCTGGAACATACATAGTCCAAGTGCCCGCTAGGGAATCTACATAGTCCAAGGGCCCACTAGTTAACCTAGATAGTCCAAGTGCCGCTAGTTAATCTACATAGTCCAATGGCCCGCTAGTTAACCTACATAGTCCAAGTACCCGGTAGTTAACCTAGATCGTCCAAGTGCCCTCTAGGTAACCTACATAGTCCAAGGGCACGCTAGTTTACCTACATAGTCCAAGTGCCCGCTAGGTAACCTACATATTCCAAATGCCCTCTAGTTAACCTAGATAATCCAATGCCCGATAGGGAACCTACAAAGTCCAAGTGCCCGGTAGGTAACCTAGATATTCCAAATGCCTTCCAGGAAACCCACATAGTCCAAGTGCCCGCTAGGGAACTTACATAGTCCAAGGGCCCGCTAGGGGACGTACATAGTCCAAGTGCCCTCTAGTTAACCTAGATAGTCGAAGTGCCCGCTAGGGGACGTACATAGTACAAGTGCCCGTTTGTTATCCTAGATAGTCCAAGTGCCCACTAGGTAACCTAGACAGTCCAAGTTCCCGCTAGGTTACCTACATAGTCCAAGTGACCGCTAGTTAACCTGATAGTTCAAGTGCCTGCTAGTTAACATACATAGTCCAAGTGCCCGCTAGTTAACCTACATAGCCCAGGGCCTGCTAGTTAACCTAGATCGTCCAAGTGCCCACTAGTTAACCTAGATAGTCCAAGTTCCCGCTAGTTAACCCTGATCGTCCAAGTGCCCGCTAGTTAACCTAGACAGTCCAAGGGCCCACTAGGTATCCTGCATAGTCCAAGTGACCGCTAGGTAACCTACATAGTCCAAGTGCCCGCTAGGTAACCTAGATAGTACAACAGCCCGTTAGTTAACCTAGATAGTCCAAGTTCCCACTAGGGAACGTACATAGTCCAAGGACCCGCTAGTTAACCTACATAGTCCAAGTGCCCGATGGGGAACCTACATAGTCCAGTGCCCGCTAAGGGACGTACATAGTCGAAGTGCCCGCTAGGGAACCTACATAGTCCAAATGCCCGTTAGGGAACTTAGTAGTCCAAGTGCCCGCTAGGGAACCAGCATCGTCCAAGTGCCCGCTAGTTAATCTAGATGGTCCAAGTGCCCGCTAGTTAACCTAGATCGTCCAAGTGCCCGCTAGTTAACCTAGATAATCCAAGTGCCCGCTAGTTAACCTACATAGACCAAAGGCCCTCTAGTTAACGTAGATAGTCCAACTGCCCACTAGGGAAAGTACATAGTCCAAGTGCCCGCTAGGTAACCTAGATAGTCCAAGTGCCCGCGAGGGTATGTACATAGTTCAAGTGCCCGCTAGGTAACCTAGATTGTCCAAGTGCCCGCTAGGTAACCTAGATTGTCCAAGTGCCCGCTAGGTAACCAAGATAGTCCAAGGTCCCGCTAGTTAACATACATAGTCCAATGCCCTATAGGGAACCTACATAGTCCAAGTGCCCGCTGAGGAACCTACGTAGTCCAAGTGCCCGCTCTGGAACCTACATAGTCCAAGTGCCCGCTAGTTAATCTAGATAGTCCTAGTGCCCGCTAGTTAACCTAGATAGTCCAAGTGCCCGCTAGTTAACCTAGATCGTCCATGTGCCCACTAGTTAACCTAGATAATCCAAGTGCCCGCTAGTTAACCTACTAAGTCCAAGGGCCCTCTAGTTAACCTAGATAGTCCAAGTGCCCGCTAGGGGACGTGCATAGTCCAAGTGCCCTCTAGGTAACCTAGATTGTCCAAGTGTCCGCTAGTTAACCTACATAGTCCAAGTGCCCGCTAGGTAACCTAGATAGTCCAAGGTCCCGCTAGTTAACCTACATAGTCCCATGCCCGATAGGGAACCTACATAGTCCAAGTGCCCGTTAGGGAACCTAGATAGTCCAAGTGCCCCTAGGGAACCTATATAGTCCAAGTGCTGGCTAGGGAACCTGCATTTTACAAGTGCACGCTAATTAACCTAGATAGTCTAATTGCCGGCTAGTTAACCTTGATAGGCAAAGTGCCCACTAGTTAACATTGATCATCCACGTGCCCGCTAGTTAACCTACATAGTCCAAGTGCCCTCTAGTTAACCTAGATAGTCGAAGTGCCCGCTAGGGGACGTACATAGTACAAGTGCCCGTTTGTTATCCTAGATAGTCCAAGTGCCCACTAGGTAACCTAGACAGTCCAAGTTCCCGCTAGGTTACCTACATAGTCCAAGTGACCGCTAGTTAACCTGATAGTTCAAGTGCCTGCTAGTTAACATACATAGTCCAAGTGCCCGCTAGTTAACCTACATAGCCCAGGGCCTGCTAGTTAACCTACATAGTCCATGTGCCCGCTCGTTAACCTACATACTCCAAATGCCCGCTGAGGAACCTACATAGTCCAAGTGCCCGATAGGGAACCTACATATTCCAAGTGCCCGTTAGGGAACCTAGATAGTCCAAGTGCCAGTAGGGAACCTATATTGTCCAAGTGCCCGCTAGGGAACCTACATAGTCAAAGTGCCCACTAGGGAACCTGCATTGTACAAGTGCCCGCTAGTTAACCTAGATCGTCCAAGTGCCCACTAGTTAACCTAGATAGTCCAAGTTCCCGCTAGTTAACCCTGATCGTCCAAGTGCCCGCTAGTTAACCTAGACAGTCCAAGGGCCCACTAGGTATCCTGCATAGTCCAAGTGCCCGCTAGGTAACCTACATAGTCCAAGTGCCCGCTAGGTAACCGAGATAGTACAACAGCCCGTTAGTTAACCTAGATAGTACAACAGCCCGTTAGTTAACCTAGATAGTCCAAGTTCCCACTAGGGAACGTACATAGTCCAAGGACCCGCTAGTTAACCTACATAGTCCAAGTGCCCGATAGGGAACCTACATAGTCCAAGTGCCCGCTAAGGGACGTACATAGTCGAAGTGCCCGCTAGGGGACCTACATAGTCCAAATGCCCGTTAGGGAACTTAGTAGTCCAAGTGCCCGCTAGGGAACCAGCATCGTCCAAGTGCCCGCTAGTTAATCTAGATGGTCCAAGTGCCCGCTAGTTAACCTAGATCGTCCAAGTGCCCGCTAGTTAACCTAGATAATCCAAGTGCCCGCTAGTTAACCTACATAGACCAAAGGCCCTCTAGTTAACGTAGATAGTCCAAGTGCCCGCTAGGGAACGTACATAGTCCAAGTGCCCGCTAGGTAACCTAGATAGTCCAAGTGCCCGCGAGGGTATGTACATAGTTCAAGTGCCCGCTAGGTAACCTAGATTGTCCAAGTGCCCGCTAGGTAACCTAGATTGTCCAAGTGCCCGCTAGGTAACCAAGATAGTCCAAGGTCCCGCTAGTTAACATACATAGTCCAATGCCCTATAGGGAACCTACATAGTCCAAGTGCCCGCTGAGGAACCTACGTAGTCCAAGTGCCCGCTCTGGAACCTACATAGTCCAAGTGCCCGCTAGTTAATCTAGTTAGTCCAAGTGCCCGCTAGTTAACCTAGATAGTCCAAGTGCCCGCTAGTTAACCTAGATCGTCCATGTGCCCACTAGTTAACCTAGGTAATCCAAGTGCCCGCTAGTTAACCTACTAAGTCCAAGGGCCCTCTAGTTAACCTAGATAGTCCAAGTGCCCGCTAGGGGACGTGCATAGTCCAAGTGCCCTCTAGGTAACCTAGATTGTCCAAGTGTCCACTAGTTAACCTACATAGTCCAAGTGCCCGCTAGGTAACCTAGATAGTCCAAGGTCCCGCTAGTTAACCTACATAGTCCCATGCCCGATAGGGAACCTACATAGTCCAAGTGCCCGCTGAGGAACCTATATAGTCCAAGTGCCCGTTAGGGAACCTAGATAGTCCAAGTGCCCCTAGGGAACCTATATAGTCCAAGTGCTGGCTAGGGAACCTGCATTTTACAAGTGCACGCTAATTAACCTAGATAGTCTAATTGCCCGCTAGTTAACCTAGATAGGCAAAGTGCCCACTAGTTAACATTGATTATCCACGTGCCCGCTAGTTAACCTACATAGTCCAAGTGCCTGATAGGGAACCTACATAGTCCAAGTGCCCGCTGAGGAACGTACATAGTCCAAGTGCCCGATAGCGAACCTACATATTCCAAGTGTCCGTTAGGGTACCTTGATAGTCCAAGTGCCAGTAGGGAACCTATATAGTCCAAGTGCCCGCTAGGGAACCTACATAGTCAAAGTGCCCGCGAGGGAACCTGCATTGTGCAAGTGCCCGCTAGTTAACCTAGATAGTCCAAGTGCCCGCTAGTTAACCTAGATAGTCCAAGTGCCCGCTAGTTAACCTACATAGTCCAAGGTCTGCTAGTTAACCTAGATAGTCCAAGTGCCGGCTAGGTAACCTACATAGTCCAAGAACCCGCTAGTTAACCTAGATAGTCCAAGTGCCCGCTAGTTAACCTACATAGTCCAAGGGCCTGCTAGTTAACCTAGATATTCCAAGTGCCCGCTAGTTAACCTAGATCGTCCAAGTGTCCGCTAGTTAACCTACATAGTCCAAGTTCCAGTTAGGTAACCTAGATAGTACAAGTGCCCGCAAGGTAACCTAGATAGTCCAAAGGCCCGGTAGTTAACCTACATTGTCCAAGTGCCCGGTAGTTAACTTACATAGTTCAAATGTCCGTAGGGAACATACATAGTCCAAATGCCCGCTAGGGAACATACAGAGTCCAAGTGCCCGCTAGGGAACCTACGTAGTCCAAGTGCCTGCTAGGGAATCTACATAGTCCAAGGGCCCCGCTAGTTAACGTAGATATTTGAAGTGCCTCTATTTAACCTACATTGTCCAAGTACCCGCTAGTTAACCTAGATCGTCTAAGTGTCCGCTAGTTAACCTACATAGTCCAAGTGCCCGCTAGAGAACCTAGATAGTCCAAGTGCCCGCTCTGGAACCTACATGGTCCAAGTGCCTGCTAGGGAACCTACATAGTCCAAGTGCCCGCTCTGGAACATACATAGTCCAAGTGCCCGCTAGGGAATCTACATAGTCCAAGGGCCCACTAGTTAACCTAGATAGTCCAAGTACCCGGTAGTTAACCTAGATCGTCCAAGTGCCCTCTAGGTAACCTACATAGTCCAAGGGCACGCTAGTTTACCTACATAGTCCATGTGCCCGCTAGGTAACCTACATACTCCAAATGCCCTCTAGTTAACCTAGATAATCCAATGCCCGATAGGGAACCTACAAAGTCCAAGTGCCCGGTAGGTAACCTAGATATTCCAAATGCCTTCCAGGAAACCCACATAGTCCAAGTGCCCGCTAGGGAACTTACATAGTCCAAGGGCCCGCTAGGGGACGTACATAGTCCAAGTGCCCTCTAGTTAACCTAGATAATCGAAGTGACCGCTAGGGGACGTACATAGTACAAGTGCCCGTTTGTTATCCTAGATAGTCCAAGTGCCCACTAGGTAACCTAGACAGTCCAAGTTCCCGCTAGGTTACCTACATAGTCCAAGTGACAGCTAGTTAACCTGATAGTTCAAGTGCCTGCTAGTTAACATACATAGTCCAAGTGCCCGCTAGTTAACCTACATAGCCCAGGGCCTGCTAGTTAACCTAGATAGTCCATGTGCCCGCTCGTTAACCTACATACTCCAAATGCCCGCTGAGGAACCTACATAGTCCAAGTGCCCGATAGGGAACCTACATATTCCAAGTGCCCGTTAGGGAACCTAGATAGTCCAAGTGCCAGTAGGGAACCTATATTGTCCAAGTGCCCGCTAGGGAACCTACATAGTCAAAGTGCCCGCTAGGGAACCTGCATTGTACAAGTGCCCGCTAGTTAACCTAGATCGTCCAAGTGCCCACTAGTTAACCTAGATAGTCCAAGGTCCCGCTAGTTAACCCTGATCGTCCAAGTGCCCGCTAGTTAATCTAGACAGTCCAAGGGCCCACTAGGTATCCTGCATAGTCCAAGTGACCGCTAGGTAACCTACATAGTCCAAGTGCCCGCTAGGTAACCTAGATAGTACAACAGCCCGTTAGTTAACCTAGATAGTCCAAGTTCCCACTAGCGAACGTACATAGTCCAAGGACCCGCTAGTTAACCTACATAGTCCAAGTGCCCGCTAAGGGACGTACATAGTCGAAGTGCCCGCTAGGGAACCTACATAGTCCAAATGCCCGTTAGGGAACTTAGTAGTCCAAGTGCCCGCTAGGGAACCAGCATCGTCCAAGTGCCCGCTAGTTAATCTAGATGGTCCAAGTGCCCGCTAGTTAACCTAGATCGTCCAAGTGCCCGCTAGTTAACCTAGATAATCCAAGTGCCCGCTAGTTAACCTACATAGACCAAGGGCCCTCTAGTTAACGTAGATAGTCCAAGTGCCCGCTAGGTAACATACATAGTCCAAGTGCCCGCTAGGTAACCTAGATAGTCCAAGTGCCCGCGAGGGTATGTACATAGTTCAAGTGCCCGCTAGGAAACCTAGATTGTTCAAGTGCCCGCTAGGTAACCAAGATAGTCCAAGGTCCCGCTAGTTAACATACATAGTCCAATGCCCTATAGGGAACCTACATAGTCCAAGTGCCCGCTGAGGAACCTACGTAGTCCAAGTGCCCGCTCTGGAACCTACATAGTCCAAGTGCCCGCTAGTTAATCTAGATAGTCCAAGTGCCCGCTAGTTAACCTAGATAGTCCAAGTGCCCGCTAGTTAACCTAGATCGTCCATGTGCCCACTAGTTAACCTAGATAATGAAGTGCCCGCTAGTTAACCTACTAAGTCCAAGGGCCCGCTAGTTAACCTAGATAGTCCAAGTGCCCGCTAGTTAACCTACATAGTCCAAGGTCTGCTAGTTAACCTAGATAGTCCAAGTGCCGGCTAGGTAACCTACATAGTCCAAGAACCCGCTAGTTAACCTAGATAGTCCAAGTGCCCGCTAGTTAACCTACATAGTCCAAGGGCCTGCTAGTTAACCTAGATATTCCAAGTGCCCGCTAGTTAACCTAGATCGTCCAAGTGTCCGCTAGTTAACCTACATAGTCCAAGTTCCAGTTAGGTAACCTAGATAGTACAAGTGCCCGCAAGGTAACCTAGATAGTCCAAAGGCCCGGTAGTTAACCTACATTGTCCAAGTGCCCGGTAGTTAACTTACATAGTTCAAATGTCCGTAGGGAACATACATAGTCCAAATGCCCGCTAGGGAACATACAGAGTCCAAGTGCCCGCTAGGGAACCTACGTAGTCCAAGTGCCTGCTAGGGAATCTACATAGTCCAAGGGCCCCGCTAGTTAACGTAGATATTTGAAGTGCCTCTATTTAACCTACATTGTCCAAGTACCCGCTAGTTAACCTAGATCGTCTAAGTGTCCGCTAGTTAACCTACATAGTCCAAGTGCCCGCTAGAGAACCTAGATAGTCCAAGTGCCCGCTCTGGAACCTACATGGTCCAAGTGCCTGCTAGGGAACCTACATAGTCCAAGTGCCCGCTCTGGAACATACATAGTCCAAGTGCCCGCTAGGGAATCTACATAGTCCAAGGGCCCACTAGTTAACCTAGATAGTCCAAGTGCCGCTAGTTAATCTACATAGTCCAATGGCCCGCTAGTTAACCTACATAGTCCAAGTACCCGGTAGTTAACCTAGATCGTCCAAGTGCCCTCTAGGTAACCTACATAGTCCAAGGGCACGCTAGTTAACCTACATAGTCCAAGTGCCCGCTACGTAACCTACATACTCCAAAGGCCCTCTAGTTAACCTAGATAATCCAATACCCGATAGGGAACCTAAAAAGTCCAAGTGCCCGGTAGGTAACCTAGATATTCCAAATGCCTTCCAGGAAACCCACATAGTCCAAGTGCCCGCTAGGGAACTTACATAGTCCAAGGGCCCGCTAGGGGACGTACATAGTCCAAGTGCCCTCTAGTTAACCTAGATAGTCGAAGTGCCCGCTAGGGGACGTACATAGTACAAGTGCCCGTTTGTTATCCTAGATAGTCCAAGTGCCCACTAGGTAACCTAGACAGTCCAAGTTCCCGCTAGGTTACCTACATAGTCCAAGTGACCGCTAGTTAACCTGATAGTTCAAGTGCCTGCTAGTTAACATACATAGTCCAAGTGCCCGCTAGTTAACCTACATAGCCCAGGGCCTGCTAGTTAACCTACATAGTCCATGTGCCTGCTCGTTAACCTACATACTCCAAATGCCCGCTGAGGAACCTACATAGTCCAAGTGCCCGATAGGGAACCTACATATTCCAAGTGCCCGTTAGGGAACCTAGATAGTCCAAGTGCCAGTAGGGAACCTATATTGTCCAAGTGCCCGCTAGGGAACCTACATAGTCAAAGTGCCCGCTAGGGAACCTGCATTGTACAAGTGCCCGCTAGTTAACCTAGATCGTCCAAGTGCCCACTAGTTAACCTAGATAGTCCAAGTTCCCGCTAGTTAACCCTGATCGTCCAAGTGCCCGCTAGTTAACCTAGACAGTCCAAGGGCCCACTAGGTATCCTGCATAGTCCAAGTGAACGCTAGGTAACCTACATAGTCCAAGTGCCCGCTAGGTAACCTAGATAGTACAACAGCCCGTTAGTTAACCTAGATAGTCCAAGTTCCCACTAGCGAACGTACATAGTCCAAGGACCCGCTAGATAACCTACATAGTCCAAGTGCCCGATAGGGAACCTACATAGTCCAAGTGCCCGCTAAGGGACGTACAGAGTCGAAGTGCCCGCTAGGGAACCTACATAGTCCAAATGCCCGTTAGGGAACTTAGTAGTCCAAGTGCCCGCTATGGAACCAGCATCGTCCAAGTGCCCGCTAGTTAATCTAGATGGTCCAAGTGCCCGCTAGTTAACCTAGATCGTCCAAGTGCCCGCTAGTTAACCTAGATAATCCAAGTGCCCGCTAGTTAACCTACATAGACCAAGGGCCCTCTAGTTAACGTAGATAGTCCAAGTGCCCGCTAGGGAACGTACATAGTCCAAGTGCCCGCTAGGTAACCTAGATAGTCCAAGTGCCCGCGAGGGTATGTACATAGTTCAAGTGCCCGCTAGGTAACCTAGATTGTCCAAGTGCCCGCTAGGTAACCTAGATTGTCCAAGTGCCCGCTAGGTAACCAAGATAGTCCAAGGTCCCGCTAGTTAACATACATAGTCCAATGCCCTATAGGGAACCTACATAGTCCAAGTGCCCGCTGAGGAACCTACGTAGTCCAAGTGCCCGCTCTGGAACCTACATAGTCCAAGTGCCCGCTAGTTAATCTAGATAGTCCAAGTGCCCGCTAGTTAACCTAGATAGTCCAAGTGCCCGCCAGTTAACCTAGATCGTCCATGTGCCCACTAGTTAACCTAGATAATGAAGTGCCCGCTAGTTAACCTACTAAGTCCAAGGGCCCGCTAGTTAACCTAGATAGTCCAAGTGCCCGCTAGTTAACCTACATAGTCCAAGGTCTGCTAGTTAACCTAGATAGTCCAAGTGCCGGCTAGGTAACCTACATAGTCCAAGAACCCGCTAGTTAACCTAGATAGTCCAAGTGCCCGCTAGTTAACCTACATAGTCCAAGGGCCTGCTAGTTAACCTAGATATTCCAAGTGCCCGGTAGTTAACCTAGATCGTCCAAGTGTCCGCTAGTTAACCTACATAGTCCAAGTTCCAGTTAGGTAACCTAGATAGTACAAGTGCCCGCAAGGTAACCTAGATAGTCCAAAGGCCCGGTAGTTAACCTACATTGTCCAAGTGCCCGGTAGTTAACTTACATAGTTCAAATGTCCGTAGGGAACATACATAGTCCAAATGCCCGCTAGGGAACATACAGAGTCCAAGTGCCCGCTAGGGAACCTACGTAGTCCAAGTGCCTGCTAGGGAATCTACATAGTCCAAGGGCCCCGCTAGTTAACGTAGATATTTGAAGTGCCTCTATTTAACCTACATTGTCCAAGTACCCGCTAGTTAACCTAGATCGTCTAAGTGTCCGCTAGTTAACCTACATAGTCCAAGTGCCCGCTAGAGAACCTAGATAGTCCAAGTGCCCGCTCTGGAACCTACATGGTCCAAGTGCCTGCTAGGGAACCTACATAGTCCAAGTGCCCGCTCTGGAACATACATAGTCCAAGTGCCCGCTAGGGAATCTACATAGTCCAAGGGCCCACTAGTTAACCTAGATAGTCCAAGTGCCGCTAGTTAATCTACATAGTCCAATGGCCCGCTAGTTAACCTACATAGTCCAAGTACCCGGTAGTTAACCTAGATCGTCCAAGTGCCCTCTAGGTAACCTACATAGTCCAAGGGCACGCTAGTTAACCTACATAGTCCAAGTGCCCGCTAGGTAACCTACATACTCCAAAGGCCCTCTAGTTAACCTAGATAATCCAATGCCCGATAGGGAACCTACAAAGTCCAAGTGCCCGGTAGGTAACCTAGATATTCCAAATGCCTTCCAGGAAACCCACATAGTCCAAGTGCCCGCTAGGGAACTTACATAGTCCAAGGGCCCGCTAGGGGACGTACATAGTCCAAGTGCCCTCTAGTTAACCTAGATAGTCCAAGTTCCCGCTAGTTAACCCTGATCGTCCAAGTGCCCGCTAGTTAACCTAGACAGTCCAAGGGCCCACTAGGTATCCTGCATAGTCCAAGTGACCGCTAGGTAACCTACATAGTCCAAGTGCCCGCTAGGTAACCTAGATAGTACAACAGCCCGTTAGTTAACCTAGATAGTCCAAGTTCCCACTAGCGAACGTACATAGTCCAAGGACCCGCTAGTTAACCTACATAGTCCAAGTGCCCGATAGGGAACCTACATAGTCCAAGTGCCCGCTAAGGGACGTACAGAGTCGAAGTGCCCGCTAGGGAACCTACATAGTCCAAATGCCCGTTAGGGAACTTAGTAGTCCAAGTGCCCGCTATGGAACCAGCATCGTCCAAGTGCCCGCTAGTTAATCTAGATGGTCCAAGTGCCCGCTAGTTAACCTAGATCGTCCAAGTGCCCGCTAGTTAACCTAGATAATCCAAGTGCCCGCTAGTTAACCTACATAGACCAAGGGCCCTCTAGTTAACGTAGATAGTCCAAGTGCCCGCTAGGGAACGTACATAGTCCAAGTGCCCGCTAGGTAACCTAGATAGTCCAAGTGCCCGCGAGGGTATGTACATAGTTCAAGTGCCCGCTAGGTAACCTAGATTGTCCAAGTGCCCGCTAGGTAACCTAGATTGTCCAAGTGCCCGCTAGGTAACCAAGATAGTCCAAGGTCCCGCTAGTTAACATACATAGTCCAATGCCCTATAGGGAACCTACATAGTCCAAGTGCCCGCTGAGGAACCTACGTAGTCCAAGTGCCCGCTCTGGAACCTACATAGTCCAAGTGCCCGCTAGTTAATCTAGATAGTCCAAGTGCCCGCTACTTAACCTAGATAGTCCAAGTGCCCGCTAGTTAACCTAGATCGTCCATGTGCCCACTAGTTAACCTAGATAATCCAAGTGCCCGCTTGTTAACCTACTAAGTCCAAGGGCCCTCTAGTTAACCTAGATAGTCCAAGTGCCCGCTAGGGGACGTGCATAGTCCAAGTGCACTCTAGGTAACCTAGATTGTCCAAGTGTCCGCTAGTTAACCTACATAGTCCAAGTGCCCGCTAGGTAACCTAGATAGTCCAAGGTCCCGCTAGTTAACCTACATAGTCCCATGCCCGATAGGGAACCTACATAGTCCAAGTGCCCGCTGAGGAACCTATATAGTCCAAGTGCCCGTTAGGGAACCTAGATAGTCCAAGTGCCCCTAGGGAACCTATATAGTCCAAGTGCTGGCTAGGGAACCTGCATTTTACAAGTGCACGCTAATTAACCTAGATAGTCTAATTGCCCGCTAGTTAACCTAGATAGGCAAAGTGCCCACTAGTTAACATTGATCATCCACGTGCCCGCTAGTTAACCTACATAGTCCAAGTGCCTGATAGGGAACCTACATAGTCCAAGTGCCCGCTGAGGAACGTACATAGTCCAAGTGCCCGATAGCGAACCTACATATTCCAAGTGTCCGTTAGGGTACCTTGATAGTCCAAGTGCCAGTAGGGAACCTATATAGTCCAAGTGCCCGCTAGGTAACCTACATAGTCAAAGTGCCCGCTAGGGAACCTGCATTGTGCAAGTGCCCGCTAGTTAACCTACATAGTCCAAGGTCTGCTAGTTAACCTAGATCGTCCAAGTGTCCGCTAGTTAACCTACATAGTCCAAGTTCCAGTTAGGTAACCTAGATAGTACAAGTGCCCGCAAGGTAACCTAGATAGTCCAAAGGCCCGGTAGTTAACCTACATTGTCCAAGTGCCCGGTAGTTAACTTACATAGTTCAAATGTCCGTAGGGAACATACATAGTCCAAATGCCCGCTAGGGAACATACAGAGTCCAAGTGCCCGCTAGGGAACCTACGTAGTCCAAGTGCCTGCTAGGGAATCTACATAGTCCAAGGGCCCCGCTAGTTAACGTAGATATTTGAAGTGCCTCTATTTAACCTACATTGTCCAAGTACCCGCTAGTTAACCTAGATCGTCTAAGTGTCCGCTAGTTAACCTACATAGTCCAAGTGCCCGCTAGAGAACCTAGATAGTCCAAGTGCCCGCTCTGGAACCTACATGGTCCAAGTGCCTGCTAGGGAACCTACATATTCCAAGTGCCCGCTCTGGAACATACATAGTCCAAGTGCCCGCTAGGGAATCTACATAGTCCAAGGGCCCACTAGTTAACCTAGATAATCCAATGCCCGATAGGGAACCTACAAAGTCCAAGTGCCCCGTAGGTAACCTAGATATTCCAAATGCCTTCCAGGAAACCCACATAGTCCAAGTGCCCGCTAGGGAACTTACATAGTCCAAGGGCCCGCTAGGGGACGTACATAGTCCAAGTGCCCTCTAGTTAACCTAGATAGTCGAAGTGCCCGCTAGGGGACGTACATAGTACAAGTGCCCGTTTGTTATCCTAGATAGTCCAAGTGCCCACTAGGTAACCTAGACAGTCCAAGTTCCCGCTAGGTTACCTACATAGTCCTAGTGACCGCTAGTTAACCTGATAGTTCAAGTGCCTGCTAGTTAACATACATAGTCCAAGTGCCCGCTAGTTAACCTACATAGCCCAGGGCCTGGTAGTTAACCTAGATAGTCCATGTGCCCGCTCGTTAACTTACATACTCCAAATGCCCGCTGAGGAACCTACATAGTCCAAGTGCCCGATAGGGAACCTACATATTCCAAGTGCCCGTTAGGGAACCTAGATAGTCCAAGTGCCAGTAGGGAACCTATATTGTCCAAGTGCCCGCTAGGGAACCTACATAGTCAAAGTGCTCGCTAGGGAACCTGCATTGTACAAGTGCCCGCTAGTTAACCTAGATCGTCCAAGTGCCCACTAGTTAACCTAGATAGTCCAAGTTCCCGCTAGTTAACCCTGATCGTCCAAGTGCCCGCTAGTTAACCTAGACAGTCCAAGGGCCCACTAGGTATCCTGCATAGTCCAAGTGACCGCTAGGTAACCTACATAGTCCAAGTGCCCGCTAGGTAACCTAGATAGTACAACAGCCCGTTAGTTAACCTAGATAGTCCAAGTTCCCACTAGGAAACGTACATAGTCCAAGGACCCGCTAGTTAACCTAGATAGTCCAAGTGCCGCTAGTTAATCTACATAGTCCAATGGCCCGCTAGTTAACCTACATAGTCCAAGTACCCGGTAGTTAACCTAGATCGTCCAAGTGCCCTCTAGGTAACCTACATAGTCCAAGGGCACGCTAGTTAACCTACATAGTCCAAGTGCCCGCTAGGTAACCTACATACTCCAAAGGCCCTCTAGTTAACCTAGATAATCCAATGCCCGATAGGGAACCTACAAAGTCCAAGTGCCCGGTAGGTAACCTAGATATTCCAAATGCCTTCCAGGAAACCCACATAGTCCAAGTGCCCGCTAGGGAACTTACATAGTCCAAGGGCCCGCTAGGGGACGTACATAGTCCAAGTGCCCTCTAGTTAACCTAGATAGTCGAAGTGCCCGCTAGGGGACGTACATAGTACAAGTGCCCGTTTGTTATCCTAGATAGTCCAAGTGCCCACTAGGTAACCTAGACAGTCCAAGTTCCCGCTAGGTTACCTACATAGTCCAAGTGACCGCTAGTTAACCTGATAGTTCAAGTGCCTGCTAGTTAACATACATAGTCCAAGTGCCCGCTAGTTAACCTACATAGCCCAGGGCCTGCTAGTTAACCTAGATAGTCCATGTGCCCGCTCGTTAACCTACATACTCCAAATACCCGCTGAGGAACCTACATAGTCCAAGTGCCCGATAGGGAACCTACATATTCCAAGTGCCCGTTAGGGAACCTAGATAGTCCAAGTGCCAGTAGGGAACCTATATTGTCCAAGTGCCCGCTAGGGAACCTACATAGTCAAAGTGCCCGCTAGGGAACCTGCATTGTACAAGTGCCCGCTAGTAAACCTAGATCGTCCAAGTGCCCACTAGTTAACCTAGATAGTCCAAGTTCCCGCTAGTTAACCCTGATCGTCCAAGTGCCCGCTAGTTAACCTAGACAGTCCAAGGGCCCACTAGGTATCCTGCATAGTCCAAGTGACCGCTAGGTAACCTACATAGTCCAAGTGCCCGCTAGGTAACCTAGATAGTACAACAGCCCGTTAGTTAACCTAGATAGTCCAAGTTCCCACTAGGAAACGTACATAGTCCAAGGACCCGCTAGTTAACCTACATAGTCCAAGTGCCCGATAGGGAACCTACATAGTCCAAGTGCCCGCTAAGGGACGTACATAGTCGAAGTGCCCGCTAGGGAACCTACATAGTCCAAATGCCCGTTAGGGAACTTAGTAGTCCAAGTGCCCACTAGGGAACCAGCATTGTCCAAGTGCCCGCTAGTTAATCTAGATGGTCCAAGTGCCCGCTAGTTAACCTAGATCGTCCAAGTGCCCGCTAGTTAACCTAGATAATCCAAGTGCCCGCTAGGTAACCTACATTGTCCTAGTGCCCCCTAGTTAACCTACATTGTCCAAGTGCCCGATAGGGAACCTATATAGTCCAAGTGCCCGCTAGGTAACCTACATAGCCCAAATGCCTGATAGGGAACCTACATAATCCAAATGCCCGCTAGGGAACCCACATATTCCAAGTGCCCGCTAGGGAACTTACATAGTCCAAGGGCCCGCTAGGGAACCTACATAGTCCAAGTGACCGTCAGCTAACCTAGATAGTCCAAGTGCCCGCTAGGTAACCTAGATAGTCCAAGATCCCGCTAGGTAACCTACAAATTCTAAGTGCCCGCTAGGTAACCTATATAGTCCAAATGACCGCTAGGGAGCCTACATAGTCCAAGTGCCCGATAGGGAACCTACATATTCCAAGTGCCCGTTAGGTAACCTAGATAGTACAAGTGCCCGTAGGGAACATATATAGTCCAAGTGCCCGCTAGGGAACCTACATAGTCAAAGTGTCCACAAGGGAACCTTTATTGTCCAAGTGCCCGCTAGTTAATCTACATAGTCCAGAACCCGCTAGTTTACCTAGATAGTCCAAGTGCCCGCAAGGTAACCTACATAGTCCAAGGGCACGCTAGGTAACCTACATACTCCAAGTGCCCGATATATAACCTAGATAATCCAAGTGCCCGTTAGGTAACCTAGATAGTCCAAATTCCCCCTAGGTAACCTACATTGTCCCAGTTCCCGCTAGGTAACCTAGATAGTCCAAGTGCCCTTTACCTAACTTAGATAGTCCAAGTGCCCGCTAGGCAACCTACAAAGTCCAAGTGCCCGTTCGTTAACCTAGAAGTCCAAGTGCCCGCTAGGTAACCTCGACTGTCCAAGTGCCCGCTAGGTAACCTACATAGTCCAAGTGCCTGCAAGGTAACCTTTAGAGTCAAAGTGCCCGCTAGGTAACCTAGATAGTCCAAGTGCCCGTTAGGTAACCTAGATAGTCCACGTGCCCGCTAGTTAACCTACATAGTCCAAGTGCCCGCTAGGTAACCTAGACAGTCCAAGTGCCCACTAGGTATCCTGCATAGTCCAAGTGCCCGTTAGGTAACCTAGATAGTCCTAGTTCCCGCTAGGTAACCTACATAGTCCAAGTGCCCGCTAGCTAACCTAGATAGTCCAAGTGCCCGTTCGTTAACCTAGATTGTCCAAGTGCCCGCTAGGTAACCTAGACAGTCCAAGTGCATGCTAGGTAACCTACATAGTCCAAGTGCCCGTTAGTTAACCTATATAGTCCAAGGGCGACTAGTTAACCTAGATCGTCCAAGTGTCCTCTAGTTAACCTACATAGTCCAAGTGCCCGCTAGGTAACCTATATAGTCCAAATGCCCCCTAAGTAACCTAGATAGTCCAAATGCCCGCTAGGTAACCTATATAGTCCAAGGACTCGCTAGTTAACTTTGATAGTCCAAGTGCCCGCTAGTTAACCTAGATTGTCCAAGTGCCCGCTAGTTAACCTAGATAGTCCAAGTGCCCGCTAGGGGACGTGCATAGTCCAAGTGCCCTCTAGGTAACCTAGATTGTCCAAGTGTCCGCTAGTTAACCTACATAGTCCAAGTGCCCGCTAGGTAACCTAGATAGTCCAAGGTCCCGCTAGTTAACCTACATAGTCCCATGCCCGATAGGGAACCTACATAGTCCAAGTGCCCGCTGAGGAACCTACATAGTCCAAGTGCCCGTTAGGGAACCTAGATAGTCCAAGTGCCCCTAGGGAACCTATATAGTCCAAGTGCTGGCTAGGGAACCTGCATTTCACAAGTGCACGCTAATTAACCTAGATAGTCTAATTGCCCGCTAGTTAACCTAGATAGGCAAAAGGCCCACTAGTTAACATTGATCATCCACGTGCCCGCTAGTTAACCTACATAGTCCAAGTGCCTGATAGGGAACCTACATAGTCCAAGTGCCCGCTGAGGAACGTACATAGTCCAAGTGCCCGATAGCGAACCTACATATTCCAAGTGTCCGTTAGGGTACCTTGATAGTCCAAGTGCCAGTAGGGAACCTATATAGTCCAAGTGCCCGCTAGGGAACCTACATAGTCAAAGTGCCCGCTAGGGAACCTGCATTGTGCAAGTGCCCGCTAGTTAACCAAGATAGTCCAAGTGCCCGCTAGTTAACCTAGATAGTCCAAGTGCCCGCTAGTTAACCTACATAGTCCAAGGTCTGCTAGTTAACCTAGATAGTCCAAGTGCCGGCTAGTTAACCTACATAGTCCAAGAACCCGCTAGTTAACCTAGATAGTCCAAGTGCCCGCTAGTTAACCTACATAGTCCAAGGGCCTGCTAGTTAACCTAGATATTCCAAGTGCCCGCTAGTTAACCTAGATCGTCCAAGTGTCCGCTAGTTAACCTACATAGTCCAAGTTCCAGTTAGGTAACCTAGATAGTACAAGTGCCCGCAAGGTAACCTAGATAGTACAAAAGCCCGGTAGTTAACCTACATTGTCCAAGTGCCCGGTAGTTAACTTACATAGTTCAAATGTCCGTAGGGAACATACATAGTCCAAATGCCCGCTAGGGAACATACAGAGTCCAAGTGCCCGCTAGGGAACCTACGTAGTCCAAGTGCCTGCTAGGGAATCTACATAGTCCAAGGGCCCCGCTAGTTAACGTAGATATTTGAAGTGCCTCTATTTAACCTACATTGTCCAAGTACCCGCTAGTTAACCTAGATCGTCTAAGTGTCCGCTAGTTAACCTACATAGTCCAAGTGCCCGCTAGAGAACCTAGATAGTCCAAGTGCCCGCTCTGGAACCTACATGGTCCAAGTGCCTGCTAGGGAACCTACATAGTCCAAGTGCCCGCTCTGGAACATACATAGTCCAAGTGCCCGCTAGGGAATCTACATAGTCCAAGGGCCCACTAGTTAACCTAGATAGTCCAAGTGCTGCTAGTTAATCTACATAGTCCAATGGCCCGCTAGTTAACCTACATAGTCTAAGTACCCGGTAGTTAACCTAGATCGTCCAAGTGCCCTCTAGGTAACCTACATAGTCCAAGGGCACGCTAGTTTACCTACATAGTCCAAGTGTCCGCTAGGTAACCTACATACTCCAAATGCCCTCTAGTTAACCTAGATAATCCAATGCCCGATAGGGAACCTACAAAGTCCAAGTGCCCGGTAGGTAACCTAGATATTCCAAATGCCTTCCAGGAAACCCACATAGTCCAAGTGCCCGCTAGGGAACTTACATAGTCCAAGGGCCCGCTAGGGGACGTACATAGTCCAAGTGCCCTCTAGTTAACCTAGATAGTCGAAGTGCCCGCTAGGGGACGTACATAGTACAAGTGCCCGTTTGTTATCCTAGATAGTCCAAGTGCCCACTAGGTAACCTAGACAGTCCAAGTTCCCGCTAGGTTACCTACATAGTCCAAGTGACCGCTAGTTAACCTGATAGTTCAAGTGCCTGCTAGTTAACATACATAGTCCAAGTGCCCGCTAGTTAACCTACATAGCCCAGGGCCTGCTAGTTAACCTAGATAGTCCATGTGCCCGCTCGTTAACCTACATACTCCAAATACCCGCTGAGGAACCTACATAGTCCAAGTGCCCGATAGGGAACCTACATATTCCAAGTGCCCGTTAGGGAACCTAGATAGTCCAAGTGCCAGTAGGGAACCTATATTGTCCAAGTGCCCGCTAGGGAACCTACATAGTCAAAGTGCCCGCTTGGGAACCTGCATTGTACAAGTGCCCGCTAGTTAACCTAGATCGTCCAAGTGCCCACTAGTTAACCTAGATAGTCCAAGTTTCCGCTAGTTAACCCTGATCGTCCAAGTGCCCGCTAGTTAACCTAGACAGTCCAAGGGCCCACTAGGTATCCTGCATAGTCCAAGTGACCGCTAGGTAACCTACATAGTCCAAGTGCCCGCTAGGTAACCTAGATAGTACAACAGCCCGTTAGTTAACCTAGATAGTCCAAGTTCCCACTAGGAAACGTACATAGTCCAAGGACCCGCTAGTTAACCTACATAGTCCAAGTGCCCGATAGGGAACCTATATAGTCCAAGTGACCGCTAAGGGACGTACATAGTCGAAGTGCCCGCTAGGGAACCTACATAGTCCAAATGCCCGTTAGGGAACTTAGTAGTCCAAGTGCCCGCTAGGGAACCAGCATTGTCCAAGTGCCCGCTAGTTAATCTAGATGGTCCAAGTGCCCGCTAGTTAACCTAGATCGTCCAAGTGCCCGCTAGTTAACCTAGATAATCCAAGTGCCCGCTAGTTAACCTACATAGACCAAGGGCCCTCTAGTTAACGTAGATAGTCCAAGTGCCTGCTAGGGAACGTACATAGTCCAAGTGCCCGCTAGGTAACCTAGATAGTCCAAGTGCCCGCGAGGGTATGTACATAGTTCAAGTGCCCGCTAGGTAACCTAAATTGTCCAAGTGCCCGCTAGGTAACCTAGATTGTCCAAGTGCCCGCTAGGTAACCAAGATAGTCCAAGGTCCCGCTAGTTAACATACATAGTCCAATGCCCTATAGGGAACCTACATAGTCCAAGTGCCCGCTGAGGAACCTACGTAGTCCAAGTGCCCGCTCTGGAACCTACATAGTCCAAGTGCCCGCTAGTTAATCTAGATAGTCCAAGTGCCCGCTAGTTAACCTAGATAGTCCAAGTGCCCGCTAGTTAACCTAGATCGTCCATGTGCCCACTAGTTAACCTAGATAATCCAAGTGCCCGCTAGTTAACCTACTAAGTCCAAGGGCCCTCTAGTTAACCTAGATAGTCCAAGTGCCCGCTAGGGGACGTGCATAGTCCAAGTGCCCTCTAGGTAACCTAGATTGTCCAAGTGTCCGCTAGTTAACCTACATAGTCCAAGTGCCCGCTAGGTAACCTAGATAGTCCAAGGTCCCGCTAGTTAACCTACATAGTCTCATGCCCGATAGGGAACCTACATAGTCCAAGTGCCCGCTGAGGAACCTACATAGTCCAAGTGCCCGTTAGGGAACCTAGATAGTCCAAGTGCCCCTAGGGAACCTATATAGTCCAAGTGCTGGCTAGGGAACCTGCATTTTACAAGTGCACGCTAATTAACCTAGATAGTCTAATTGCCCGCTAGTTAACCTACATAGTCCAAGTACCCGCTAGTTAACCTAGATCGTCCAAGTGCCCGCTAGGTAACCTACATAGTCCAAGGGCACGCTAGTTAACCTACATAGTCCAAGTGCCCGCTAGGTAACCTACATACTCCAAATGCCCTCTAGTTAACCTAGATAATCCAATGCCCGAGAGGGAACCTGTATAATCCAAGTGCCCGCTAGGGAACCTACAGAGTCCAAGTGCCAGGTAGGTAACCTAGATAGTCCAAATGCCTGCCAGGAAACCCACATAGTCCAAGTGCCCACTAGGGAACTTACATAGTCCAAGGGCCCGCTAGGGAACCTACATAGTCCAAGGGCCCGCTAGGGAACCTACATAGTCCAAGTGCCCGATAGGTAACCTACAAATTCTAAGTGCCCGCTAGGTAACCTACATAGTCCAAATGCCCTCTAGTTAACCTAGATAGTTCAAGTACCCGCTAGGTAACTTAGATCGTCCAAGGGCCCCCTAGTTAGCCTACATAGTCCAAGTGCCCGTTCGGTAACCTAGATAGTCCAAGTGCCCTTTAGGGAACCTAGATAGTCCAAGGGCCCGCTAGTAAACCTACATAGTCCATGGGCCCGCTAGTTAACCTACAAAGTGAAGTGTCCGCTAGTTAACCAACATATTCCAAGTGCCCACTAGTTAACCTACATAATCTAAGTGTCCGTTAGGTAACCTAGATAATCCAAGGGCCTGCTAGTTGACCTACATAGTCCAAGTGCCCGCTAGGTAACCGAGATAGTACAAGTGCCCGCT
This sequence comes from Tenrec ecaudatus, assembly GCF_050624435.1. Taxonomy (NCBI): domain Eukaryota; kingdom Metazoa; phylum Chordata; class Mammalia; order Afrosoricida; family Tenrecidae; genus Tenrec; species Tenrec ecaudatus. The sequence goes on along the minus strand of NW_027459307.1, from coordinate 58,441 downwards.
AAGGAACCTAGATAGTCCAAGAGCCTGTTAGCTAACCTAGATAGTCCAAGTGGCTGCTAGGTAACCTAGACAGTCCAAGTTCCCGCTAGGTTACCTACATAGTCCAAGTGACCGCTAGTTAACCTGATAGTTCAAGTGCCTGCTAGTTAACATACATAGTCCAAGTGCCCGCTAGTTAACCTACATAGCCCAGGGCCTGCTAGTTAACCTAGATAGTCCATGTGCCCGCTCGTTAACCTACATACTCCAAATACCCGCTGAGGAACCTACATAGTCCAAGTGCCCGATAGGGAAGCTACATATTCCAAGTGCCCGTTAGGGAACCTAGATAGTCCAAGTGCCAGTAGGGAACCTATATTGTCCAAGTGCCCGCTAGGGAACCTACATAGTCAAAGTGCCCGCTTGGGAACCTGCATTGTACAAGTGCCCGCTAGTTAACCTAGATCGTCCAAGTGCCCACTAGTTAACCTAGATAGTCCAAGTTCCCGCTAGTTAACCCTGATCGTCCAAGTGCCCGCTAGTTAACCTAGACAGTCCAAGGGCCCACTAGGTATCCTGCATAGTCCAAGTGACCGCTAGGTAACCTACATAGTCCAAGTGCCCGCTAGGTAACCTAGATAGTACAACAGCCCGTTAGTTAACCTAGATAGTCCAAGTTCCCACTAGGAAACGTACATAGTCCAAGGACCCGCTAGTTAACCTACATAGTCCAAGTGCCCGATAGGGAACCTATATAGTCCAAGTGCCCGCTAAGGGACGTACATAGTCGAAGTGCCCGCTAGGGAACCTACATAGTCCAAATGCCCGTTAGGGAACTTAGTAGTCCAAGTGCCCGCTAGGGAACCAGCATTGTCCAAGTGCCCGCTAGTTAATCTAGATGGTCCAAGTGCCCGCTAGTTAACCTAGATCGTCCAAGTGCCCGCTAGTTAACCTAGATAATCCAAGTGCCCGCTAGTTAACCTACATAGACCAAGGGCCCTCTAGTTAACGTAGATAGTCCAAGTGCCTGCTAGGGAACGTACATAGTCCAAGTGCCCGCTAGGTAACCTAGATAGTCCAAGTGCCCGCGAGGGTATGTACATAGTTCAAGTGCCCGCTAGGTAACCTAGATTGTCCAAGTGCCCGCTAGGTAACCTAGATTGTCCAAGTGCCCGCTAGGTAACCAAGATAGTCCAAGGTCCCGCTAGTTAACATACATAGTCCAATGCCCTATAGGGAACCTACATAGTCCAAGTGCCCGCTGAGGAACCTACGTAGTCCAAGTGCCCGCTCTGGAACCTACATAGTCCAAGTGCCCGCTAGTTAATCTAGATAGTCCAAGTGCCCGCTAGTTAACCTAGATAGTCCAAGTGCCCGCTAGTTAACCTAGATCGTCCATGTGCCCACTAGTTAACCTAGATAATCCAAGTGCCCGCTAGTTAACCTACTAAGTCCAAGGGCCCTCTAGTTAACCTAGATAGTCCAAGTGCCCGCTAGGGGACGTGCATAGTCCAAGTGCCCTCTAGGTAACCTAGATTGTCCAAGTGTCCGCTAGTTAACCTACATAGTCCAAGTGCCCGCTAGGTAACCTAGATAGTCCAAGGTCCCGCTAGTTAACCTACATAGTCTCATGCCCGATAGGGAACCTACATAGTCCAAGTGCCCGTTAGGGAACCTAGATAGTCCAAGTGCCCCTAGGGAACCTATATAGTCCAAGTGCTGGCTAGGGAACCTGCATTTTACAAGTGCACGCTAATTAACCTAGATAGTCTAATTGCCCGCTAGTTAACCTACATAGTCCAAGTACCCGCTAGTTAACCTAGATCGTCCAAGTGCCCGCTAGGTAACCTACATAGTCCAAGGGCACGCTAGTTAACCTACATAGTCCAAGTGCCCGCTAGGTAACCTACATACTCCAAATGCCCTCTAGTTAACCTAGATAATCCAATGCCCGAGAGGGAACCTGTATAATCCAAGTGCCCGCTAGGGAACCTACAGAGTCCAAGTGCCAGGTAGGTAACCTAGATAGTCCAAATGCCTGCCAGGAAACCCACATAGTCCAAGTGCCCACTAGGGAACTTACATAGTCCAAGGGCCCGCTAGGGAACCTACATAGTCCAAGGGCCCGCTAGGGAACCTACATAGTCCAAGTGCCCGATAGGTAACCTACAAATTCTAAGTGCCCGCTAGGTAACCTACATAGTCCAAATGCCCTCTAGTTAACCTAGATAGTTCAAGTACCCGCTAGGTAACTTAGATCGTCCAAGGGCCCCCTAGTTAGCCTACATAGTCCAAGTGCCCGTTCGGTAACCTAGATAGTCCAAGTGCCCTTTAGGGAACCTAGATAGTCCAAGGGCCCGCTAGTAAACCTACATAGTCCATGGGCCCGCTAGTTAACCTACAAAGTGAAGTGTCCGCTAGTTAACCAACATATTCCAAGTGCCCACTAGTTAACCTACATAATCTAAGTGTCCGTTAGGTAACCTAGATAATCCAAGGGCCTGCTAGTTGACCTACATAGTCCAAGTGCCCGCTAGGTAACCGAGATAGTACAAGTGCCCGCTAAGGAACCTAGATAGTCCAAGAGCCTGTTAGCTAACCTAGATAGTCCAAGTGGCTGCTAGGTAACCTACATAGTCCGAGTGCCCGTTCGTTAACCTAGATAATCCAAGTGCCCGCTAGGTAACCTAGACAGTTCAAGTGCCCCCTAGATAACGTACATAGTCCAAGTGCCTGCTAGGTAACGTAGATAGTCCAAGTGCCTGCTAGGGAACGTACATACTCCAAGTGCCTGTTAGGTAACCTAGATAGTCCAAGTGCCCACTAGTTCACCTACATAGTCCAGGTTCCCCCTAGGTAAATTAGATAGTCCAAGGGCCCGCTAGGTAACCTACATTGTCCTAGTGCCCCCTAGTTAACCTACATTGTCCAAGTGCCCGATAGGGAACCTATATAGTCCAAGTGCCCGCTAGGTAACCTACATAGCCCAAATGCCTGATAGGGAACCTACATAATCCAAATGCCCGCTAGGGAACCCACATAGTCCAAGTGCCCGCTAGGGAACTTACATAGTCCAAGGGCCCGCTAGGGAACCTACATAGTCCAAGTGACCGTCAGCTAACCTAGATAGTCCAAGTGCCCGCTAGGTAACCTAGATAGTCCAAGATCCCGCTAGGTAACCTACAAATTCTAAGTGCCCGCTAGGTAACCTATATAGTCCAAATGACCGCTAGGGAGCCTACATAGTCCAAGTGCCCGATAGGGAACCTACATATTCTAAGTGCCCGTTAGGTAACCTAGATAGTACAAGTGCCCGTAGGGAACATATATAGTCCAAGTGCTCGCTAGGGAACCTACATAGTCAAAGTGTCCGCAAGGGAACCTGCATTGTCCAAGTGCCCGCTAGTTAATCTACATAGTCCAGAACCCGCTAGTTTACCTAGATAGTCCAAGTGCCCGCAAGGTAACCTACATAGTCCAAGGGCACGCTAGGTAACCTACATACTCCAAGTGCCCGATATATAACCTAGATAATCCAAGTGCCCGTTAGGTAACCTAGATAGTCCAAATTCCCCCTAGGTAACCTACATTGTCCCAGTTCCCGCTAGGTAACCTAGATAGTCCAAGTGCCCTTTACCTAACTTAGATAGTCCAAGTGCCCGCTAGGCAACCTACAAAGTCCAAGTGCCCGTTCGTTAACCTAGAAGTCCAAGTGCCCGCTAGGTAACCTCGACTGTCCAAGTGCCCGCTAGGTAACCTACATAGTCCAAGGGCCTGCAAGGTAACCTTTAGAGTCAAAGTGCCCGCTAGGTAACCTAGATAGTCCAAGTGCCCGTTAGGTAACCTAGATAGTCCACGTGCCCGCTAGTTAACCTACATAGTCCAAGTGCCCGCTAGGTAACCTAGACAGTCCAAGTGCCCACTAGGTATCCTGCATAGTCCAAGTGCCTGTTAGATAACCTAGATAGTCCTAGTTCCCGCTAGGTAACCTACATAGTCCAAGTGCCCGCTAGCTAACCTAGATAGTCCAAGTGCCCGTTCGTTAACCTAGATTGTCCAAGTGCCCGCTAGGTAACCTAGACAGTCCAAGTGCATGCTAGGTAACCTACATAGTCCAAGTGCCCGTTCGTTAACCTATATAGTCCAAGGGCGACTAGTTAACCTAGATCGTCCAAGTGTCCTCTAGTTAACCTACATAGTCCAAGTGCCCGCTAGGTAACCTATATAGTCCAAATGCCCCCTAAGTAACCTAGATAGTCCAAATGCCCGCTAGGTAACCTATATAGTCCAAGGACTCGCTAGTTAACTTTGATAGTCCAAGTGCCCGCTAGTTAACCTAGATTGTCCAAGTGCCCGCTAGTTAACCTAGATCGTCCAAGTTCCCGCTAGTTAACCTACATAGTCCAAGGGCCCACTAGTTAACCTAGATAGTCCAAATGCCCGCTAGGGTACCCACATAGTCCAAGTGCTCGCTAGGGAACCTACGTTGTCCTAGTGCCCGCTAGGGAATCTACATAGTCCAAGTGCCCGTTAGGGAACCTGCATCGTCCAAGTGCCCGCTAGTTAATCTAGATAGTCCAAGTGCCCGCTAGTTAACCTAGATCGTCCAAGTGCCCGCTAGTAAACCTAGATAATCCAAGTGCCCGCTAGTTAACCTACATAGACCAAGGGCCCTCTAGTTAACCTAGATAGTCCAAGTGCCCGCTAGGGGACGTACATGGTCCAAGTGCCCGCTGGTAACCTAGATAGTCCAAGTGCCCGCTAGGTTATGTACATAGTTCAAGTGCCCGCTAGGTAACCTAGATTGTCCAATTGTCCGCTAGTTAACCTACATACTCCATGTGCCCGCTAGGTAACCAAGATAGTCCAAGGTCCCTCTAGTTAACCTATACAGTCCAATGCACGATAGGGAACCTACATAGTCCAAGTGGCCGCTGAGGAACCTACATAGTCCAATTGCCCATTAGGGAACCTAGATAGTCCATGTGCCTGCTAAGGGACGTACATAGTCCAAGTGCCCGCTAGGGATCCTACATAGTCCCAGTGCCCGTTAGGGAACTTGGGAGTCCAAGTGCCCGCTAGGGAACCTGCATTGTCCAAGTGCCCGCTAGTTAATCTAGATAGTCCAAGTGCCCGCTAGTTAATCTAGATAGTCCAAGTGCCCGCTAGTTAACCTAGATAATGCAAGTGCCCGCTAGTTAACCTACATAGTCCAAGTGCCCGTTAGGTAACCTAGATAGTCCAAATGCCCGCTAGGGAACCCACATAGTCCAAGTGCCCGCTAGGGAACTTACATAGTCCAAGGGCCCGCTAGGGAACCTACATAGTCCAAGTGACCGTTAGTTAACCTAGATAGTCCAAGTGCCCGCTAGGTAACCTAGATAGTCCAAGTGCCCGCTAGGTAACCTACAAATTCTAAGTGCCCGCTAGGTAATCTATATAGTCCAATTGACCGCTAGGGAGCCTACATAGTCCAAGTACCCGATAGGGAACCTACATATTCTAAGTGCCCGTTAGGTAACCTAGATAGTCCAAGTGCCCGTAGGGACCATATATAGTCCAAGTGCTCGCTAGGGAACCTACATAGTCAAAGTGCCCGCAAGGGAACCTGCATTGTCCAAGTGCCCGCTAGTTAATCTACATAGTCCAGAACCCGCTAGTTTACCTAGATAGTCCAAGTGGCCACAAGATAACCTACATAGTCCAAGGGCCCGCTAGGTAACCTACATACTCCAAGTGTCCGCTATGTAACCTAGATAGTCCAAGTGCCCGTTAGGTAACCTAGATAGTCCAAATTCCCCCTAGGTAACCAACATTGTCCAAGTTCCCGCTAGGTAACCTAGATAGTCCAAGTGCCCGTTACCTAACCTAGATAGTCCAAGTGCCCGCTAGGCAACCTACATAGTCCAAGTGCCCGTTCGTTAACCTAGAAATCCAAGTGCCCGCTAGGTAACCTCGACTGTCCAAGTGCCCGCTAGGTAACCTCGACTGTCCAAGGGCCCGCAAGGTAACCTTTAGAGTCAAAGTGCCCGCTAGGTAACCTAGATAGTCCAAGTGCCCGTTAGGTAACCTAGATAGTCCAAGTGCCCGCTAGTTAACCTATATAGTCCAAGTGCCCGCTAGGTAACCTAGACAGTCCAAGTGCCCACTAGGTATCCTGCATAGTCCAAGTGCCCATTAGGTAACCTAGATAGTCCAAGTGCCCGCTAGGTAACCTAGACAGTCCAAGTGCCTGCTAGGTAACCTACATAGTCCAAGTGCCCGTTCGTTAACCTATATAGTCCAAGGGCCCACTAGTGAACCTAGATCATCCAAGTGTCCTCTAGTTAACCTACATAGTCCAAGTGCCCGCTAGGTAACCTATATAGTCCAAATGCCCCCTAGGTAACCTAGATAGTCCAAATGCCCGCTAGGTAACCTATATAGTCCAAGGGCTCGCTAGTTAACTTTGATAGTCCAAGTGCCCGCTAGTTAACCTAGATTGTCCAAGTGCCCGCTAGTTAACCTAGATCGTCCAAGTGCCCGCTAGTTAACCGACATAGCCCAAGGGCCCACTAGTTAACCTAGATAGTCCAAATGCCCGCTAGGGTACCCACATAGTCCAAGTGCTCGCTAGGGAACCTACGTAGTCCAAGTGCCCGCTAGGGAATCTACATAGTCCAAGTGCCCGTTAGGGAACCTGCATCGTCCAAGTGCCCGCTAGTTAATCTAGATAGTCCAAGTGCCCGCTAGTTAACCTAGATCGTCCAAGTGCGCGCTAGAAAACCTAGATAATCCAAGTGCCCGCTAGTTAACCTACATAGACCAAGGGCCCTCTAGTTAACATGGATAGTCCAGTGCCCGCTAGGGGACGTACATAGTCCAAGTGCCCGCTAGGTAACCTAGATAGTCCAAGTGCCCGCTAGGGTATGTACATAGTTCAAGTGCCCGCTAGGTAACCTAGATTGTCCAATTGTCCGCTAGTTAACCTACATACTCCAAGTGCCCGCTAGGTAACCTAGATAGTCCAAGGTCCCTCTAGTTAACCTATATAGTCCAATGCACGATAGGGAAACTACATAGTCCAAGTGGCCGCTGAGGAACCTACAGTGTCCAATTGCCCTTTAGGGAACCTAGATAGTCCAAGTGCCCGCTAAGGGACGTATATAGTCCAAGTGCCCGCTAGGGATCCTACATAGTCCCAGTGCCCGTTAGGGAACTTGGTAGTCCAAGTGCCCGCTAGGGAACCTGCATTGTCCAAGTGCCCGCTAGTTAATCTAGATAGTCCAAGTGCCCGCTAGTTAACCTAGATAGTCCAAGTGCCCGCTAGTTAACCTAGATCGTCCAAGTGCCCGCTAGTTAACCTAGATAATCCAAGTGCCCGCTAGTTAACCTACATACTCCAAGGGCCCTCTAGTTAACCTAGATAGTCCAAGTACGCGCTAGGGGACGTACATAGTCCAAGTGCCCGCTAGGTAACCTAGATAGTCCAAGTGCCCGCTAGGGTATGTACATAGTTCAAGTGCCAGCTAGGTAACCAAGATTGTCCAAGTGTCCGCTAGTTTACCTATATCGTCCAAGTGCCCGCTAGTTAACCTAGATCGTCCAAGTGCCCGCTAGTTTACCTATATCGTCCAAGTGACCGCTAGTTAACCTACATAGTGCAAGAGCCCGCTAGTTAACCTAGATCGTGCAAGTGTCCGCTAGTTAACCTACATAGTCCAAGTGCCAGTTAGCTAACCTAGATAGTCCAAGGACCCGCTAGTTGACCTACATAGCCAAGTGCCCGCTAGGTAACCTAGATAATCTAAGTGCCGGCTAGGGAACCTTCATAATCCAAGTGCCAGCTAGGTAACTTAGATAGTCCATGTGCCCGCTATTTAACCTAGATAGTCCTAGTGCCCGTTAGTTAACCTAGAGTGTCCAAGTGCCCACTAGGGGACGTACTTATTCCAAGTGCCCGTTAGCTAACCTAGATAGTCCAAGTGCCCGCTAGTTAACCTACGTAGTCCAAGGTCCGCTAGTTAACCTAGATAGTCCAAGTGCTCGCTAGTTAACCTAGATAGTCCAAGTGCCCGCTAGGTGGCCTAAGTAGTCCAAATGTCCGATAGGGATCCTACATAGTCCAAGTGCCCGCTAGGTAACCTATATAGTCCAATTGCCCGTTCGTTAACCTAGATAGTCCAAGTGCACGCTAGGTAACCTAGACTGTCCAAGTGCCCGCTAGGTTACCTACATAGTCCAAGTGCCCATTCATTAACCTAGATAGTCCAAGTACCCGCTAGGAAACCTACATAGTCAAAGGGCCCGCTAGGTAACCTAGATAGTCCAAGTGTCCGCTAGGTAACCTAGAGTCCAAGTGCTCGCTAGTTAACCTACATAGTCCAAGTGCCCTCTATGTAACCTAGATAGTCAAAGTGCCCGCTAGGTAATTTACATTGTCCCAGTTCCCGCTAGGTAACCTAGATACTCAAAGTGCCCGTTACCTAACCTAGATAGTCCAAGTGCCCGCTAAGCAACCTACATAGTCCAAGTGCCCGTCGTTAATTTAGAATTCCAAGTGCCCGCTAGGAAACCTAGACAGTCCAAGTGCCCGCTAGGTTACCTGCACATTCCAAGTGCCCGTTCGTTAACATAGATAGTCCAAGTGCCCACTAGGTAACCTACATAGTCCAATTGCCCGCTAGGTAACTTATATAGTCCATTGCCCGCTAGGCAACCTAGATAGTCCAAGGGCCCGCTACTTAACCTACATAGTCCAAGGGCTCACTTGTTAACTTTGATAGTCCAAGTGCCCGCTAGTTAACCTAGATCGTCCAAGTGCCTGCTAGTTAACCTAGATAGTCCAAGTGTCCTCTAGTTAACCTACATAGTCCTAGTGCCCGCTAGTTAATCTATATACCAAGTGTCCACTACGTAACCTAGATAGTCCAAGTGCCCACTAAGGAACCTACATAGTCCAAGGGCACGCTAGTTAACCTAGATAGTCCAAGTGCCTGCTAGGTAACCTACATAGTGCAAGTGTCCACTAGTTAACCTACATATTCCAAGTGCCCGCTAGTTTATATAGATATTCCAAGTGCCCGCTAGGGAACGTACATAGTCCAAGTGCCCGCTAGGTAACCTAGATAGTGCAAGCTGCGCTAGTTAACCTAGATAGTTCAAGTACCCGCTAGGTAACCTAGATCGTCCAAGGGCCCCATAGTTATCCTACATAGTCCAAGTGCCCGCTAGGTAACCTAGATAGTCCAAGTGCCCTTTAGGGAACCTAGATAGTCCAAGGGCCCGCTAGTAAACCTACATAGTCCATGGGCCCGCTAGTTAACCTACATAGTGCAAGTGTCCGCTAGTTAACCTACATATTCCAAGTGCCCGCTAGTTAACCTACATAATCTAAGTGCCCGTTAGGTAACCTAGATAGTCCAAGGGCCCGCTAGTTGACCTACATAGTCCAAGTGCCTGCTAGGTAACCTAGATAGTACAAGTGCCCGCTAGGGAACCTAGATAGTCCAAGAGCCTGTTAGCTAACCTAGATAGTCCAAGTGGCTACTAGGTAACTTACATAGTCCAAGTGCCCGTTCGTTAACCTAGATAATCCAAGTGCCTGCTAGGTAACCTAGACAGTTCAAGTGCCCCCAGATAACGTACATAGTCCAAGTGCCCGCTAGGTAACGTAGATAGTCCAAGTGGCTACTAGGTAACCTACATAGTCCAAGTGCCCGTTCGTTAACCTAGATAATCCAAGTGCCCGCTAGGTAACCTACATAGTCCAAATGCCCGCTAGTTAACCTACATAGTCCAAGTGCCCGATAGGGAACCTACATAATCGAAGTGCCCGCTAGGGAACCTACATAGTCCAAGTGCCCGTTAGTTAATCTATATACCAAGTGCCCGCTACGTAACCTAGATAGTCCAAGTGCCCGCTAAGGAACCTACATAGTCCAAGTGCCCGCTAGTTAACCTAGATAGTCCAAGTGCCTGTTAGGTAACCTATATAGTGCAAGTGTCCGCTAGTTAACCTACATATTCCAAGTGCCCGCTAGTTAACATAGATATTCCAAGTGCCTGCTAAGGGACGTACATAGTCCAAGTGCCCGCTAGGGATACTACATAGTCCCAGTGCCCGTTAGGGAACTTGGGAGTCCAAGTGCCCGCTAGGGAATCTGCATTGTCCAAGTGCCCGCTAGTTAATCTAGATAGTCCAAGTGCCCGCTAGTTAATCTAGATAGTCCAAGTGCCCGCTAGTTAACCTACATAGTCCAAGTGCCCGTTAGGTAACCTAGATAGTCCAAATGCCCGCTAGGGAACCCACATAGTCCAAGTGCCCGCTAGGGAACTTACATAGTCCAAGGGCCCGCTAGGGAACCTACATAGTCCAAGTGACCGTTAATTAACCTAGATAGTCCAAGTGCCCGCTAGGTAACCTAGATAGTCCAAGTGCCCGCTAGGTAACCTACAAATTCTAAGTGCCCGCTAGGTAATCTATATAGTCCAATTGACCGCTAGGGAGCCTACATAGTCCAAGTACCCGATAGGGAACCTACATATTCTAAGTGCCCGTTAGGTAACCTAGATAGTCCAAGTGCCCGTAGGAACCATATATAGTCCAAGTGCTCGCTAGGGAACCTACATAGTCAAAGTGCCCGCAAGGGAACCTGCATTGTCCAAGTGCCCGCTAGTTAATCTACATAGTCCAGAACCCGCTAGTTTACCTAGATAGTCCAAGTGGCCACAAGATAACCTACATAGTCCAAGGGCCCGCTAGGTAACCTACATACTCCAAGTGTCCGCTATGTAACCTAGATAGTCCAAGTGCCCGTTAGGTAACCTAGATAGTCCAAATTCCCCCTAGGTAACCAACATTGTCCAAGTTCCCGCTAGGTAACCTAGATAGTCCAAGTGCCCGTTACCTAACCTAGATAGTCCAAGTGCCCGCTAGGCAACCTACATAGTCCAAGTGCCCGTTCGTTAACCTAGAAATCCAAGTGCCCGCTAGGTAACCTCGACTGTCCAAGTGCCCGCTAGGTAACCTACATAGTCCAAGGGCCCGCAAGGTAACCTTTAGAGTCAAAGTGCCCGCTAGGTAACCTAGATAGTCCAAGTGCCCGTTAGGTAACCTAGATAGTCCAAGTGCCCGCTAGTTAACCTATATAGTCCAAGTGCCCGCTAGGTAACCTAGACAGTCCAAGTGCCCACTAGGTATCCTGCATAGTCCAAGTGCCCGTTAGGTAACCTAGATAGTCTAAGTGCCCGCTAGGTAACCTAGACAGTCCAAGTGCCTGCTAGGTAACCTACATAGTCCAAGTGCCCGTTCGTTAACCTATATAGTCCAAGGGCCCACTAGTGAACCTAGATCATCCAAGTGTCCTCTAGTTAACCTACATAGTCCAAGAGCCCGCTAGGTAACCTATATAGTCCAAATGCCCCCTAGGTAACCTAGATAGTCCAAATGCCCGCTAGGTAACCTATATAGTCCAAGGGCTCGCTAGTTAACTTTGATAGTCCAAGTGCCCGCTAGTTAACCTAGATTGTCCAAGTGCCCGCTAGTTAACCTAGATCGTCCAAGTGCCCGCTAGTTAACCGACATAGCCCAAGGGCCCACTAGTTAACCTAGATAGTCCAAATGCCCGCTAGGGTACCCACATAGTCCAAGTGCTCGCTAGGGAACCTACGTAGTCCAAGTGCCCGCTAGGGAATCTACATAGTCCAAGTGCCCGTTAGGGAACCTGCATCGTCCAAGTGCCCGCTAGTTAATCTAGATAGTCCAAGTGCCCGCTAGTTAACCTAGATCGTCCAAGTGCGCGCTAGAAAACCTAGATAATCCAAGTGCCCGCTAGTTAACCTACATAGACCAAGGGCCCTCTAGTTAACGTAGATAGTCCAGTGCCCGCTAGGGGACGTACATAGTCCAAGTGCCCGCTAGGTAACCTAGATAGTCCAAGTGCCCGCTAGGGTATGTACATAGTTCAAGTGCCCGCTAGGTAACCTAGATTGTCCAATTGTCCGCTTGTTAACCTACATACTCCAAGTGCCCGCTAGGTAGCCTAGATAGTCCAAGGTCCCTCTAGTTAACCTATATAGTCCAATGCACGATAGGGAAACTACATAGTCCAAGTGGCCGCTGAGGAACCTACAGTGTCCAATTGCCCATTAGGGAACCTAGATAGTCCAAGTGCCCGCTAAGGGACGTATATAGTCCAAGTGCCCGCTAGGGATCCTACATAGTCCCAGTGCCCGTTAGGGAACTTGGTAGTCCAAGTGCCCGCTAGGGAACCTGCATTGTCCAAGTGCCCGCTAGTTAATCTAGATAGTCCAAGTGCCCGCTAGTTAACCTAGATAGTCCAAGTGCCCGCTAGTTAACCTAGATCGTCCAAGTGCCCGCTAGTTAACCTAGATAATCCAAGTGCCCGCTAGTTAACCTACATACTCCAAGGGCCCTCTAGTTAACCTAGATAGTCCAAGTACGCGCTAGGGGACGTACATAGTCCAAGTGCCCGCTAGGTAACCTAGATAGTCCAAGTGCCCGCTAGGGTATGTACATAGTTCAAGTGCCAGCTAGGTAACCAAGATTGTCCAAGTGTCCGCTAGTTTACCTATATCGTCCAAGTGCCCGCTAGTTAACCTAGATCGTCCAAGTGCCCGCTAGTTTACCTATATCGTCCAAGTGACCGCTAGTTAACCTACATAGTGCAAGAGCCCGCTAGTTAACCTAGATCGTGCAAGTGTCCGCTAGTTAACCTACATAGTCCAAGTGCCAGTTAGTTAACCTAGATAGTCCAAGGGCCCGCTAGTTGACCTACATAGCCAAGTGCCCGCTAGGTAACCTAGATAATCTAAGTGCCGGCTAGGGAACCTTCATAATCCAAGTGCCAGCTAGGTAACTTAGATAGTCCATGTGCCCGCTATTTAACCTAGATAGTCCTAGTGCCCGTTAGTTAACCTAGAGTGTCCAAGTGCCCACTAGGGGACGTACTTATTCCAAGTGCCCGTTAGCTAACCTAGATAGTCCAAGTGCCCGCTAGTTAACATTGATCATCCAAGTGCCCGCTAGTTAACCTACGTAGTCCAAGGTCCGCTAGTTAACCTAGATAGTCCAAGTGCTCGCTAGTTAACCTACATAGTACAAGGGCCCGCTAGTTGACCTAGATAGTCCAAGGGCCCGCTAGTTAACCTAGATAGTCCAAGTGCCCGCTAGGTGGCCTAAGTAGTCCAAATGTCCGATAGGGATCCTACATAGTCCAAGTGCCCGCTAGGTAACCTATATAGTCCAAGTGCCCGTTCGTTAACCTATATAGTCCAAGTGCACGCTAGGTAACCTAGACTGTCCAAGTGCCCGCTAGGTTACCTACATAGTCCAAGTGCCCGTTCGTTATCCTAGATAGTCCAAGTACCCGCTAGGAAACCTACATAGTCAAAGGGCCCGCTAGGTAACCTAGATAGTCCAAGTGCCCGCTAGGTAACCTAGAGTCCAAGTGCTCGCTAGTTAACCTACATAGTCCAAGTGCCCGCTATGTAACCTGGATAGTCAAAGTGCCCGCTAGGTAACTTACATTGTCCAAGTTCCCGCTTGGTAACCTAGATACTCAAAGTGCCCGTTACCTAACCTAGATAGTCCAAGTGCCTGCTAAGCAACCTACATAGTCCAAGTGCCCGTCGTTAACTTAGAAGTCCAAGTGCCCGTTAGGGAACCTAGACAGTCCAAGTGCCCGCTAGGTTACCTGCACATTCCAAGTGCCCGTTCGTTAACCTAGATAGTCCAAGTGACCACTAGGTAACCTACATAGTCCAATTGCCCGCTAGGTAACCTATATAGTCCAAGTGCCCGCTAGGCAACCTAGATAGTCCAAGGGCCCGCTACTTAACCTACATAGTCCAATGGCTCACTTGTTAACTTTGATAGTCCAAGTGCCTGCTAGTTAACGTAGATCGTCCAAGTGCCTGCTAGTTAACCTAGATTGTCCAAGTGCCCGCTAGTTAACCTACATAGTCCAAGGGCCCACTAGTTAACCTAGATAGTCCAAGTGTCCTCTAGTTAACCCAAATAGTCCAAGTGCCCGCTAGTTAACCTATATACCTAGTGCCCGCTACGTAACCTAGATAGTCCAAGTGCCCGCTAAGGAACCTACATAGTCCAAGTGCCCGCTAGTTAACCTAGATAGTCCAAGTGCCTGCTAGGTAACCTATATAGTGCAAGTGTCCGCTAGTTAACCTACATATTCCAAGTGCCCGCTAGTTAACAGAGATATTCCAAGTGCCCGCTAGGGAAGGTACATAGTCCAAGTGCCCGCTAGGTAACCTAGATAGTCCAAATGCCCGCTAGGGTACCCACATAGTCCAAGTGCTCGCTAGGGAACCTACGTAGTCCAAGTGCCCGCTAGGGAATCTACATAGTCCAAGTGCCCGTTAGGGAACCTGCATCGTCCAAGTGCCCGCTAGTTAATCTAGATAGTCCAAGTGTCCGCTAGTTAACCTAGATCGTCCAAGTGCCCGCTAGTAAACCTAGATCGTCCAAATGCCCGCTAGTTAACCTACTTAGACCAAGGGCCCTCTAGTTAACCTAGATAGTCCAAGTGCCCGCTAGGGGACGTACATAGTCCAAGTGCCCGCTAGGTAACCTAGATAGTCAAAGCGCCCGCTAGGGTATTTACATAGTTCAAGTGCCCGAAGGTAACCTAGATTGTCCAAATGTCCGCTAGTTATCCTACATACTCCAAGTGCCCGCAAGGTAACCTAGATAGTCCAAGGTCCCTCTAGTTAACCTATATAGTCCAATGCACGATAGGGAACCTACATAGTCCAAGTGCCCGTTAGGGAACCTAGATAGTCCAAGTGCCCGCTAAGGGACGTACATAGTCCAAGTGCCCGCTAGGTATCCTACATAGTCCCAGTGCCCGTTAGGGAACTTGGTAGTCCAAGTGCCCGCTAGGGAACCTGCATTGTCCAAGTGCCCGCTAGTTAATCTAGATAGTCCAAGTGCCCGCTAGTTAACCTAGATAGTCCAAGTGTCCGCTAGTTAACCTACATAGTCCAAGGGCCCGCTTGTTAACCTACATAGTCCAAAGTCCTCTACTTAACCTAGATAGTCCAAGTGCCCGATAGGGGACGTACATAGTCCAAGTGCCCGCTATATAACCTAGATAGTCCAGTGCCGGCTAGGGTATGTACATAGTCCAGGTGTCCGCTAGGTAACCTAGATAGTCTAAGTGCCCGCTACTTAACCTACATAGTCCAAGGTCCCGCTCGTTAACCTACATAGTCCAAGTGCCTGATAGGGAACCTACATAGTCCAAATGCCCGTTAGGGAACCTAGATAGTCCAAGTGCCCGCTAGGGAACCTGCATCATGCAAGTGCCCGCTAGTTAACCTAGATAGTCCAAGTGCCCGCTAGTTAACATAGATCCTCCAAGTGCCCGCTAGTTAACCTAGATAATCCAAGTGCCCGCTAGTTAATCTACATAGTCCATGGGCCCTCTAGTTAACCTAGATAATCCAAGTAAGCGCTAGGGGACGTACATAGTCCAAGTGCCCGCTATGTAACCTAGATTGTCCAAGTGCCCGCTAGGGTATGTACATAGTTCAAGTGCCAGCTAGGTAACCAAGATTGTCCAAGTGTCCACTAGTTTACCTATATCGTCCAAGTGCCCGCTAGTTAACCTAGATCGTCCAAGTGCCCGCTAGTTTACCTATATCGTCCAAGTGCCCGCTAGTTAACCTACATAGTGCAAGAGCCCGCTAATTAACCTATATCGTGCAAGTGTCCGCTAGTTAACCTACATAGTCCAAGTGCCAGTTAGCTAACCTACATAGTCCAAGTGCCCGCTAGGTAACCTAGATAATCCAAGTGCCCGCTAGGGAACCTTCATAGTCCTAGTGCCAGCTAGGTAACTTAGATAGTCCAAGTGCCCGCTAGTTAACCTAGATAGTCCTAGTGCCCGTTAGTTAACCTAGAGTGTCCAAGTGCCCACTAGGGGACGTACTTAGTCCAAGTGCCCGTTAGCTAACCTAGATAGTCCAAGTGCCCGCTAGTTAACCTACGTAGTCCAAGGTCCGCTAGTTAACCTAGATAGTCCAAGTGCTCGCTAGTTAACCTAGATAGTCCAAGTGCCCGCTAGGTGGCCTAAGTAGTCCAAATGTCCGATAGGGATCCTACATAGTCCAAGTGCCCGCTAGGTAACCTATATAGTCCAATTGCCCGTTCGTTAACCTAGATAGTCCAAGTGCACGCTAGGTAACCTAGACTCCAAGTGCCCGCTAGGTTACCTACATAGTCCAAGTGCCCATTCATTAACCTAGATAGTCCAAGTACCCGCTAGGAAACCTACATAGTCAAAGGGCCCGCTAGGTAACCTAGATAGTCCAAGTGTCCGCTAGGTAACCTAGAGTCCAAGTGCTCGCTAGTTAACCTACATAGTCCAAGTGCCCTCTATGTAACCTAGATAGTCAAAGTGCCCGCTAGGTAATTTACATTGTCCCAGTTCCCGCTAGGTAACCTAGATACTCAAAGTGCCCGTTACCTAACCTAGATAGTCCAAGTGCCCGTCGTTAACTTAGAATTCCAAGTGCCCGCTAGGAAACCTAGACAGTCCAAGTGCCCGCTAGGTTACCTGCACATTCCAAGTGCCCGTTCGTTAACCTAGATAGTCCAAGTGACCACTAGGTAACCTACATAGTCCAATTGCCCGCTAGGTAACCTATATAGTCCAAGTGCCCGCTAGGCAACCTAGATAGTCCAAGGGCCCGCTACTTAACCTACATAGTCCAAGGGCTCACTTGTTAACTTTGATAGTCCAAGTGCCCGCTAGTTACCCTAGATCGTCCAAGTGCCTGCTAGTTAACCTAGATAGTCCAAGTGTCCTCTGGTTAACCTACATAGTCCTAGTGCCCGCTAGTTAATCTATATACCAAGTGTCCGCTACGTAACCTAGGTAGTCCAAGTGCCCGCTAAGGAACCTACATACTCCAAGGGCACGCTAGTTAACCTAGATAGTCCAAGTGCCTGCTAGGTAACCTACATAGTGCAAGTGTCCACTAGTTAACCTACATATTCCAAGTGCCCGCTAGTTTATATAGATATTCCAAGTGCCCGCTAGGGAACGTACATAGTCCAAGTGCCAGCTAGGTAACCTAGATAGTGCAAGCTGCGCTAGTTAACCTAGATAGTTCAAGTACCCGCTAGGTAACCTAGATCGTCCAAGGGCCCCAAAGTTATCCTACATAGTCCAAGTGCCCGCTAGGTAACCTAGATAGTCCAAGTGCCCGTTCGGTAACCTAGATAGTCCAAGTGCCCTTTAGGGAACCTAGATAGTCCAAGGGCCCGCTAGTAAACCTACATAGTCCATGGGCCCGCTAGTTAACCTACATAGTGCAAGTGTCCGCTAGTTAACCTACATATTCCAAGTGCCCGCTAGTTAACCTACATAATCTAAGTGCCCGTTAGGTAACCTAGATACTCCAAGGGCCCGCTAGTTGACCTACATAGTCCAAGTGCCCGCTAGGTAACCTAGATAGTACAAGTGCCCGCTAGGGAACCTAGATAGTCCAAGAGCCTGTTAGCTAACCTAGATAGTCCAAGTGGCTACTAGGTAACTTACATAGTCCAAGTGCCCGTTCGTTAACCTAGATAATCCAAGTGCCTGCTAGGTAATCTAGACAGTTCAAGTGCCCCCAGATAACGTACATAGTCCAAGTGCCCGCTAGGTAACGTAGATCGTCCAAGTGGCTACTAGGTAACCTACATAGTCCAAGTGCCCGTTCGTTAACCTAGATAATGCAAGGGCCCGCTAGGTAACCTACATCGTCCTAGTGCCCCCAAGTTATCCTACATTCTCAAAGTGCCCGATAGGGAACCTATATAGTCCAAGTGCCCGCTAGGTAACCTACATAGTCCAAATGCCCGCTAGTTAACCTACATAGTCCAAGTGCCCGATAGGGAACCTACATAATCGAAGTGCCCGCTAGGGAACCTACATAGTCCAAGTGCCCGTTAGTTAATCTATATACCAAGTGCCCGCTACGTAACCTAGATAGTCCAAGTGCCCGCTAAGGAACCTACATAGTCCAAGTGCCCGCTAGTTAACCTAGATAGTCCAAGTGCCTGCTAGGTAACCTATATAGTGCAAGTGTCCGCTAGTTAACCTACATAGTCCAAGGGCCCGCTAGTTAACCTAGATAGTCCAAGTGCTCGCTAGTTAACCTACATAGTACAAGGGCCCGCTAATTGACCTAGATAGTCCAAGTGCCCGCTAGTTAACCTAGATAGTCCAAGTGCCCGCTAGGTAACCTAAGTAGTCCAAATGTCCGATACGGATGCTACATACTCCAAGTGCCCGCTAGGTAACCTATATAGTCCAACTGCCCGTTAGTTAACCTAGATAGTCCAAGTGCCCGCTAGGAAACCTACATAGTCCAAGGGCCCGCTAGGTAACCTAGATAGTCCAAGTGCCCGCTATGCAACCTAGATAGTCAAAGTGCCCGTTAGGTAACCTAGATAGTCCAAGTGCCCGCTAGGTAACTTACATTGTCCAAGTTCCGGCTAGGTAACCTAGATACTCAAAGTGCCCGTTACCTAACCTAAATAGTCCAAGTACCCGCTAAGCAACCTACATAGTCCAAGTGCCCGTTCGTTAACCTAGAAGTTCAAGTGCCCGCTAGGTAACCTAGACAGTCCAAGTGCCCACTAGTTTACCTGCATATTCCAAGTGCCCGTTCGTTAACCTAGATAGTCGAAGTGCCCACTAGGTAACCTACATAGTCCAAGTGCCCGCTAGGTAACCTATATAGTCCAAGTGCCCGCTGGTTAACCTACATAGTCCAAGGGCTCACTTGTTAACTTTGATAGTCCAAGTGCCCGCTAGTTAACCTAGATCGTCCAAGTGCCCGCTAGTTAACCTAGATCGTCCAAGTGCCCGGTAGTTAACTTACATAGTTCAAGTGTCCGTAGGGAATATACAGAGTCCAAGTGCCCGCTAGGGAACCTACATATTCCAAGTGCCCGCTAGGCAATCTACATATTCCAAGGGCCCGCTAGTTAATGTAGATAGTCCAAGGGCCCGCTAGTTAACCTACATAATCCAAGTACCCGCTAGTTAACCTAGATCGTCCAAGTGTCCGCTAATTAACCTACATAATACAAGTGCCCGCTAGGGAACCTAGATAGTCCAAGTGCCCGCTCTGGAACCTACATAGTCCAAGTGACTGCTAGGGAACCTACAGAGTCTAAGTGCCCGCTCTGGAACGTACATAGTCCAAGTGCCCGCTATGGAATCTACATAGTCCAAGGGCCCGCTAGTTAACCTACAAGTCCAAGTACCCGCTAGTTAACCTAGATCGTCCAAGTGCCCACTAGGTAACCTACATAATCCAAGGGCCCTCTAGTTAACCTACATCGTCCAAGGGCCCCCTAGTTAACCTAGATAGTCCAAGTGCCCGCTAGTTAACCTACATAGTCCAAGTGCCCGTGAGGTAACCTAGACATTTCAAGTGACCACTAGGTCACCTACATAGTCCAAATGCCCGTTCTTTAACCTACATAGTCCAAGTGCCCTCTAGGTAACCTAGATAGTCCAAGTGCTTGCTAGTTAACCTAGATAGTCCAAGTGCCCGCTAGTTAACCTAGATAGACCAAGTGCCCGCTAGGGAACCTATCTTGTCCAAGTACCCACTAGGAAACATACATAGTCCAAGTGCCCGCTAGGTAAAGTACATAGTCCAAGTGCCCACTAGGTAACCTAGATAGTCCAAGGGCCTGCTAGGGAACATACATAGTCCAAGTGCCAGCTAGTTAACCTAGATAGTCCAAGTGCCCGCTAGTTAACCTAGATCGTCCTAGTGCCTGTTAGTTAACCTAGAGTGTCCAAGTGCCCACTAGGGGACGTACTTAGTCCAAGTGCCTGTTAGTTAACCTAGATAGTCCAAGTGCCCGCTAGTTAACATTGATCATCCAAGTGCCTGCTAGTTAACCGAGATAGTCCAAGTGCACGCTAGTTAACCTACATACTCCAAGGGCCCGCTAGTTAACCTACGTAGTCCTACGTCCGCTAGTTAACCTAGATAGTCCAAGTGCTCGCTAGTTAACCTACATAGTACAAGGGCCCGCTAATTGACCTAGATAGTCCAAGTGCCCGCTAGTTAACCTAGATAGTCCAAGTGCCCGCTAGGTAACCTAAGTAGTCCAAATGTCCGATACGGATGCTACATACTCCAAGTGCCCGCTAGGTAACCTATATAGTCCAACTGCCCGTTAGTTAACCTAGATAGTCCAAGTGCCCGCTAGGAAACCTACATAGTCCAAGGGCCCGCTAGGTAACCTAGATAGTCCAAGTGCCCGCTATGCAACCTAGATAGTCAAAGTGCCCGTTAGGTAACCTAGATAGTCCAAGTGCCCGCTAGGTAACTTACATTGTCCAAGTTCCGGCTAGGTAACCTAGATACTCAAAGTGCCCGTTACCTAACCTAAATAGTCCAAGTACCCGCTAAGCAACCTACATAGTCCAAGTGCCCGTTCGTTACCTAGAAGTTCAAGTGCCCGCTAGGTAACCTAGACAGTCCAAGTGCCCACTAGGTTACCTGCATATTCCAAGTGCCCGTTCGTTAACCTAGATAGTCGAAGTGCCCACTAGGTAACCTACATAGTCCAAGTGCCCGCTAGGTAACCTATATAGTCCAAGTGCCCGCTGGTTAACCTACATAGTCCAAGGGCTCACTTGTTAACTTTGATAGTCCAAGTGCCCGCTAGTTAACCTAGATCGTCCAAGTGCCCGCTAGTTAACCTAGATCGTCCAAGTGCCCGGTAGTTAACTTACATAGTTCAAGTGTCCGTAGGGAATATACAGAGTCCAAGTGCCCGCTAGGGAACCTACATATTCCAAGTGCCCGCTAGGCAATCTACATATTCCAAGGGCCCGCTTGTTAATGTAGATAGTCCAAGGGCCCGCTAGTTAACCTACATAATCCAAGTACCCGCTAGTTAACCTAGATCGTCCAAGTGTCCGCTAATTAACCTACATAATACAAGTGCCCGCTAGGGAACCTAGATAGTCCAAGTGCCCGCTCTGGAACCTACATAGTCCAAGTGACTGCTAGGGAACCTACAGAGTCTAAGTGCCCGCTCTGGAACGTACATAGTCCAAGTGCCCGCTATGGAATCTACATAGTCCAAGGGCCCGCTAGTTAACCTACAAGTCCAAGTACCCGCTAGTTAACCTAGATCGTCCAAGTGCCCACTAGGTAACCTACATAATCCAAGGGCCCTCTAGTTAACCTACATCGTCCAAGGGCCCCCTAGTTAACCTAGATAGTCCAAGTGCCCGCTAGTTAACCTACATAGTCCAAGTGCCCGTGAGGTAACCTAGACATTTCAAGTGACCACTAGGTCACCTACATAGTCCAAATGCCCGTTCTTTAACCTACATAGTCCAAGTGCCCTCTAGGTAACCTAGATAGTCCAAGTGCTCGCTAGTTAACCTAGATAGTCCAAGTGCCCGCTAGTTAACCTAGATAGACCAAGTGCCCGCTAGGGAACCTATCTTGTCCAAGTACCCACTAGGAAACATACATAGTCCAAGTGCCCGCTAGGTAAAGTACATAGTCCAAGTGCCCGCTAGGTAACCTAGATAGTCCAAGGGCCTGCTAGGGAATATACATAGTCCAAGTGCCAGCTAGTTAACCTAGATAGTCCAAGTGCCCGCTAGTTAACCTAGATCGTCCTAGTGCCTGTTAGTTAACCTAGAGTGTCCAAGTGCCCACTAGGGGACGTACTTAGTCCAAGTGCCTGTTAGTTAACCTAGATAGTCCAAGTGCCCGCTAGTTAACATTGATCATCCAAGTGCCTGCTAGTTAACCGAGATAGTCCAAGTGCACGCTAGTTAACCTACATAGTCCAAGGGCCCGCTAGTTAACCTACGTAGTCCTACGTCCGCTAGTTAACCTAGATAGTCCAAGTGCTCGCTAGTTAACCTACATAGTACAAGGGCCCGCTAATTGACCTAGATAGTCCAAGTGCCCGCTAGTTAACCTAGATAGTCCAAGTGCCCGCTAGGTAACCTAAGTAGTCCAAATGTCCGATACGGATGCTACATACTCCAAGTGCCCGCTAGGTAACCTATATAGTCCAACTGCCCGTTAGTTAACCTAGATAGTCCAAGTGCCCGCTAGGAAACCTACATAGTCCAAGGGCCCGCTAGGTAACCTAGATAGTCCAAGTGCCCGCTATGCAACCTAGATAGTCAAAGTGCCCGTTAGGTAACCTAGATAGTCCAAGTGCCCGCTAGGTAACTTACATTGTCCAAGTTCCGGCTAGGTAACCTAGATACTCAAAGTGCCCGTTACCTAACCTAAATAGTCCAAGTACCCGCTAAGCAACCTACATAGTCCAAGTGCCCGTTCGTTAACCTAGAAGTTTAAGTGCCCGTTAGGTAACCTAGACAGTCCAAGTGCCCGCTAGGTTACCTGCATATTCCAAGTGCCCGTTCGTTAACCTAGATAGTCGAAGTGCCCACTAGGTAACCTACATAGTCCAAGTGCCCGCTAGGTAACCTATATAGTCCAAGTGCCCGCTGGTTAACCTACATAGTCCAAGGGCTCACTTGTTAACTTTGATAGTCCAAGTGCCCGCTAGTTAACCTAGATCGTCCAAGTGCCCGCTAGTTAACCTAGATCGTCCAAGTGCCCGGTAGTTAACTTACATAGTTCAAGTGTCCGTAGGGAACATACAGAGTCCAAGTGCCCGCTAGGGAACCTACATATTCCAAGTGCCCGCTAGGCAATCTACATATTCCAAGGGCCCGCTAGTTAATGTAGATAGTCCAAGGGCCCGCTAGTTAACCTACATAATCCAAGTACCCGCTAGTTAACCTAGATCGTCCAAGTGTCCGCTAATTAACCTACATAATACAAGTGCCCGCTAGGGAACCTAGATAGTCCAAGTGCCCGCTCTGGAACCTACATAGTCCAAGTGACTGCTAGGGAACCTACAGAGTCTAAGTGCCCGCTCTGGAACGTACATAGTCCAAGTGCCCGCTATGGAATCTACATAGTCCAAGGGCCCGCTAGTTAACCTACAAGTCCAAGTACCCGCTAGTTAACCTAGATCGTCCAAGTGCCCACTAGGTAACCTACATAATCCAAGGGCCCTCTAGTTAACCTACATCGTCCAAGGGCCCCCTAGTTAACCTAGATAGTCCAAGTGCCCGCTAGTTAACCTACATAGTCCAAGTGCCCGTGAGGTAACCTAGACATTTCAAGTGACCACTAGGTCACCTACATAGTCCAAATGCCCGTTCTTTAACCTACATAGTCCAAGTGCCCTCTAGGTAACCTAGATAGTCCAAGTGCTCGCTAGTTAACCTAGATAGTCCAAGTGCCCGCTAGTTAACCTAGATAGACCAAGTGCCCGCTAGGGAACCTATCTTGTCCAAGTACCCACTAGGAAACATACATAGTCCAAGTGCCCGCTAGGTAACCTAGATAGTCCAAGGGCCTGCTAGGGAACATACATAGTCCAAGTGCCAGCTAGTTAACCTAGATAGTCCAAGTGCCCGCTAGTTAACCTAGATCGTCCTAGTGCCCGTTAGTTAACCTAGAGTGTCCAAGTGCCCACTAGGGGACGTACTTAGTCCAAGTGCCTGTTAGTTAACCTAGATAGTCCAAGTGCCCGCTAGTTAACATTGATCATCCAAGTGCCTGCTAGTTAACCGAGATAGTCCAAGTGCACGCTAGTTAACCTACATAGTCCAAGAGCCCGCTAGTTAACCTACGTAGTCCTACGTCCGCTAGTTAACCTAGATAGTCCAAGTGCTCGCTAGTTAACCTACATAGTACAAGGGCCCGCTAATTGACCTAGATAGTCCAAGTGCCCGCTAGTTAACCTAGATAGTCCAAGTGCCCGCTAGGTAACCTAAGTATTCCAAATGTCCGATACGGATGCTACATACTCCAAGTGCCCGCTAGGTAACCTATATAGTCCAACTGCCCGTTAGTTAACCTAGATAGTCCAAGTGCCCGCTAGGAAACCTACATAGTCCAAGGGCCCGCTAGGTAACCTAGATAGTCCAAGTGCCCGCTAGGTAACTTACATTGTCCAAGTTCCGGCTAGGTAACCTAGATACTCAAAGTGCCCGTTACCTAACCTAAATAGTCCAAGTACCCGCTAAGCAACCTACATAGTCCAAGTGCCCGTTCGTTAACCTAGAAGTTCAAGTGCCCGCTAGGTAACCTAGACAGTCCAAGTGCCCGCTAGGTTACCTGCATATTCCAAGTGCCCGTTCGTTAACCTAGATAGTCGAAGTGCCCACTAGGTAACCTACATAGTCCAAGTGCCCGCTAGGTAACCTATATAGTCCAAGTGCCCGCTGGTTAACCTACATAGTCCAAGGGCTCACTTGTTAACTTTGATAGTCCAAGTGCCCGCTAGTTAACCTAGATCGTCCAAGTGCCCGCTAGTTAACCTAGATCGTCCAAGTGCCCGGTAGTTAACTTACATAGTTCAAGTGTCCGTAGGGAACATACAGATTCCAAGTGCCAGCTAGGGAACCTACATATTCCAAGTGCCCGCTAGGCAATCTACATATTCCAAGGGCCCGCTAGTTAATGTAGATAGTCCAAGGGCCCGCTAGTTAACCTACATAATCCAAGTACCCGCTAGTTAACCTAGATCGTCCAAGTGTCCGCTAATTAACCTACATAATACAAGTGCCCGCTAGGGAACCTAGATAGTCCATGTGCCCGCTCTGGAACCTACATAGTCCAAGTGACTGCTAGGGAACCTACAGAGTCTAAGTGCCCGCTCTGGAACGTACATAGTCCAAGTGCCCGCTATGGAATCTACATAGTCCAAGTACCCGCTAGTTAACCTAGATCGTCCAAGTGCCCACTAGGTAACCTACATAATCCAAGGGCCCGCTAGTTAACCTACATATTCTAAGGGCCCGCTAGTTAACCTACATAGTCCAAGTGCCCGTGAGGTAACCTAGACATTTCAAGTGACCACTAGGTCACCTACATAGTCCAAGTGCCCGTTCTTTAACCTACATAGTCCAAGTGCCCTCTAGGTAACCTAGATAGTCCAAGTGCTCGCTAGTTAACCTAGATAGTCCAAGTGCCCGCTAGTTAACCTAGATAGACCAAGTGCCCGCTAGGGAACCTATCTTGTCCAAGTACCCACTAGGAAACATACGTAGTCCAAGTGCCCGCTAGGTAACGTACATAGTCCAAGTGCCCGCTAGGTAACCTAGATAGTCCAAGGGCCTGCTAGGGAACATACATAGTCCAAGTGCCAGCTAGGTAACCTAGATAGTCCAAGTTCCCACCAGTTAGCCTACATAGTCCAGGTTCCCCCTAGGTAACCTAGATAGTCCAAGGGCCCGCTCGGTAACCTACATTGTCCTAGTGCCCCCTAGTTAAACTACATTCTCCAAGTGCCCGATAGGGAACCTACATAGTCCAAGTGCCCGCTAGGTAACCTACATGGTCCAAATGCCCGCTAGTTAACCTACATAGTCCAAGTGCCCGCTAGGGAACCTACATAGTCCAAGTGCCCGTGAGGTAACCTAGATAGTCCAAATGCCCGTTAGGGAACCCACATAGTCCAAGTTCCCGATAGGGAAGTTACATAATCCATGTGCCCGCTAGTTGACCTACATAGTCCAAGTGCCCGCTACTTAACCTACATAGTCCAAGTGCCCGATAGGGAACCTACATAATCCAAGTACCCGCTAGGGAACCTACATAGTCCAAGTGCCCGTAAGTTAACCTAGATAGTCCAAGTGCCCGCTAGGTAACCTAGATAGTCCAACAGCCCGGTAGGTAACCTACATACTCCAAGTACCCGCTAGGTAACGTAGATAGTTCAAGTGCCTGCTAGGTAACCTAGATAGTCCAAGTGCCCGCTAGGTAACCTACAAAGTCTAAGTGCCCGCTAAGTAATTTATATAGTACAAATGACCGCTAGGGAGCCTTCATAGTCCAAATGCCCGCTAGGTAACCTAGATAGTCTAAGGGCCCGCTAGGTACCCTACATAGTCCTAGTGCCCCCTAGTTAACCTACATTTTCCAAGTGCCCGATAGGGAACCTACATAGTCCAAGTGCCCGCTAGGTAACCTACATAGTCCAAAAGCCCTCTAATTAACCTACATAGTCCAAGTGCCCAATAGGGAACCTACATAATCCATGTGCCCGCTAGTTGACCTACATAGTCCAAGTGCCCGCTAGGTAACCTAGATAATCCTAGTGCCCGCTATCGAACCTTCATAGTCCTAGTGCCAGCTAGGTAACCTAGATAGTCCAAGTGCCCGCTAGTTAACCTAGATCGTCCTAGTGCCCGTTAGTTAACCTAGAGTGTCCAAGTGCCCACTAGGGGACGTACTTAGTCCAAGTGCCTGTTAGTTAACCTAGATAGTCCAAGTGCCCGCTAGTTAACATTGATCATCCAAGTGCCCGCTAGTTAACCGAGATAGTCCAAGTGCACGCTAGTTAACCTACATAGTCCAAGGGCCCGCTAGTTAACCTACGTAGTCCTACGTCCGCTAGTTAACCTAGATAGTCCAAGTGCTCGCTAGTTAACCTACATAGTACAAGGGCCCGCTAATTGACCTAGATAGTCCAAGTGCCCGCTAGTTAACCTAGATAGTCCAAGTGCCCGCTAGGTAACCTAGATAGTCCAAGGGCCTGCTAGGGAACATACATAGTCCAAGTGCCAGCTAGTTAACCTAGATAGTCCAAGTGCCCGCTAGTTAACCTAGATCGTCCTAGTGCCCGTTAGTCAACCTAGAGTGTCCAAGTGCCCACTAGGGGACGTACTTAGTCCAAGTGCCTGTTAGTTAACCTAGATAGTCCAAGTGCCTGCTAGTTAACATTGATCATCCAAGGGCCCGCTAGTTAACCGAGATAGTCCAAGTGCACGCTAGTTAACCTACATAGGCCAAGGGCCCGCTAGGTAACCTAGATAGTCCAAGTGCCCGCTAGGAAACCGACATAGGCCAAGGGCCCGCTAGGTAACCTAGATAGTCCAAGTGCCCGCTAGGTAACCTAGAGTCCAAGTGCTCGCTAGTTAACCTACATAATCCAAGTGCCCGCTATGCAACCTAGATAGTCCAAGTGACCGCTAGGTAACTTACATTGTCCAAGTTCCGGCTAGGTAACCTAGATACTCAAAGTGCCCGTTACCTAACCTAGAGAGTCCAAGTGCCCGCTAAGCAACCTACATAGTCCAAGTGCCCGTTCGTTAACCTAGAAGTTCAAGTTCCCGCTAGGTAACCTAGACAGTCCAAGTGCCCGCTAGGTTACCTGCATATTCCAAGTGCCCGTTCGTTAATCTAGATAGTCCAAGTGCCCACTAGGTAACCTACATAGTCCAAGTGCCCGCTAGGTAACCTAGATAGTCCAAGGGCCCGTTAGTTAACCTACATAGTCCGAGGGCTCACTTGTTAACTTTGATAGTCCAAGTGCCCGCTAGTTAACCTAGATCGTCCAAGTGCCCACTAGTTAACCTAGATAGTCCTAGTGCCCGTTAGTTAACCTAGAGTGTCCATGTGCCCACTAGGGGACGTACTTAGTCCAAGTGCCCGTTAGCTAACCTAGATAGTCCAAGTGTCCGCTAGTTAACATTGATCATCCAAGTGCCCGCTAGTTAACCTAGATAGTCCAAGTGCATGCTAGTTAACCTAGATAGTCCAAGTGCCCTCTAGTTAACCTAGATCGTCCAAGTGCCCGCTAAGAAACCTAGACATCCAAGTGCCCGTTAAGTAACCTAGATAATCCAAGTGCCCGCTAGGTAACCTACATAGTCCAAGTTCCCGCTAGGTAACCTAGATAGTCCAAGTGTCCGTTACCTAACCTAGATAGTCCAATTGCCTGCTATACAACATACATAGTCCAAGTGCCCGTTTGTTAACCTAGAAGTCCAAGTGCCCGCTATGCAACATACATAGTCCAAGTGCCCGCTAGGTTACCTACATAGTCCAAGTGCCCGCTAGGTTACCTACATAGTCCAAGTGCCCGCTAGGTAACCTACATAGTCCAAGGGCCCGCTAGTTAACCTACATAGTCCAAGTTCCCAGTAGTTAACTTACATAGTTCAAGTGTCCAGAGGGAACATACATAGTCCAAGTGCCCGGTAGGGAACCTACATAGTCCAAGTGCCCGCTAGGGAATCGACATAGTCCAAGGGACCGCTAGTTAATGTAGATAGTCCAAGTTCCGCTAGTTAATCTACATAGTTCAAGGGCCCGCTAGTTAACCTACATAGTCCAAGTACCCGATAGTTAACCTAGATCGTCCAAGTTTCCGCTAGTTAACCTACATAGTCCAAGTGCCCGCTAGGTTACCTACATAGTCCAAGTGCCCGCTCGGTAACCTAGATAGTCCAATTGCCCGCTAGTTAACCTACATACTCCAAGTGCCTGCTAGGTAACCTAGATAGTCCAAGTGCCCACTAGTTAACCTACATTGTCCAGGTTCCCCCTAGGTAACCTTGATAGTCCAAGGGCCCGCTATGTAACCTATATAGTCCAAATGCCCGATAGGGAACCTACATAATCCAAGTGCCCGCTAGGGAACCTACATAGTCCAAGTGCCCGTTAGGTAACCTAGATAGTCCTAATGCCCGCTAGGGAACCCACATAGTCCAAGTGCCCGCTAGAGAACTTACATAGTCCAAGGGCCCGCTAGGGAACCTACATAGTCCAAGTGCCCGTTAGTTAACCTAGATAGTCCAAGTGCCCACTAGTTAACCTACATAGTCCCAGTGCCCGATAGGTAACCTAGATAGTCCAACAGCCCGGTAGGTAACCTACATATTCCAAGTACCCACTAGGTAACGTAGATAGTTCAAGTGCCAGCTAGGAAACCTAGATAGTCCAAGTACCCGCTAGGTAACCTACAATATCTAAGTGCCCGCTAGGTAATCTATATAGTCCAAATGACCTCTAGGGAGCCTACATAGTCCAAATGCCCGCTAGGTAACCTAGGTAGTACAAGGGCCCGCTAGGAAACCTACATAGTCCTAGTGCCCCCTAGTTAACCTACATTCTCCAAGTGTCCGATAGGGAACCTATATAGTCCAAGTGACCGCTAGGTAACCTACATAGTCCAAGTGCCCGATA
Source organism: Tenrec ecaudatus (assembly GCF_050624435.1). Classification (NCBI taxonomy): domain Eukaryota; kingdom Metazoa; phylum Chordata; class Mammalia; order Afrosoricida; family Tenrecidae; genus Tenrec; species Tenrec ecaudatus. Next base: position 29,386 of record NW_027459307.1, on the reverse strand, counting down.
GGGAACCTACATAATCCAAGTGCCCGCTAGAGAACCTACATAGTCCAAGTGCCCGTTAGGTAACCTAGATAGTCCAAATTCCCGCCAGGAAACCCTCATAGTCCAAGTGCCCGATAGGGAATTTACATATTCCAAGGCCCCCCTAGGGAACCTACATAGTCCAAGTGCCCGTTAGTTAACCTAGGCAGTCCAAGTGCCCGCTTGGCAACCGAGATAGTCCAACAGTCCGCTAGGTACCCTATATACTCCAAGAACCCGCTAGGTAACGTAGATAGTTCATGTGCCAGCTAGGTAACCTAGATAGTCCAAGTGCCCGCTAGGTAACCTCCAAAGTCTAAGTGCACGCTAGATTATCTATATAGTCCAAATGCCCGCTAGGGAATCTACATAGTCCATGGGCCCGCTAGTTAACCTACATAGTCCAAGTACCCGCTAGTTAACCTAGATCGTCTAAGTGCCCGCTAGGTAACCTACATAATCCAAGGGCCCGCTAGTTAACCTACATAGTCCAAGGGCCCGCTAGGTAACCTACAAATTCTAAGGGCCCTTAGGTTATCTATATAGTCCAAATGACCCCTAGGGAACCTACATAGTCCAAATGCCCGCTCTGTAACCTAGATAATCCATGTGCCCGCTAGTTAACCTATATAGTCCAAGTGCCCGCTAGTTAACCTAGATCGTCCAAGTGCCCGCTAGTTAATCAACAGTGTCAATGGCCCGCTAGTTAACCTACATAGTGCAAGAGCCCGCTAGTTAGCCTAGATCGTGCAAGTGTCCGCTAGTTAACCTACGTAGTCCAAGTGCCATTTAGCTAACCTAGATATTCCAAGGACCCGCTAGTTGACCTATATAGTCCAAGTGCCCGTTGGGTAACCTAGATAATCCAAATGCCCGCTAGGTAACCTTCATAGTCCAAGTGCCAGCAAGGTAACCTAGATAGTCCAAGTGCCCGCAGGTTAATCTAGATAGTCCTATTGCCCGTTAGTTAACCTAGAGTGTCCAAGTGCCCACTAGGGGACGTACTTAATCTAAGTGCCCATTAGCTAACCTAGATAGTCCAAGTGCCCGCTAGTTAACAGTGATCATCCAAGTGCACGATAGTTAACCAAGATACTGCAAGTACACGCTAGTTAACCTAGATAGTCCAAGTGCCCTCTAGTTAACCTAGATCGTCCAAGTGCCCGCTAGTTAACCTAGATAGTCCAAGTGCCCGCTAGGTAACCTAAGTAGTTCAAATGTCCAATAGGGATCCTACATAGTCCAAGTGCCCCCTAGGTAACCACATAGTCCAAGTGCGCGTTCGTTAACCTAGAGAGTCCTAGTGCCCGCTAGGTAACCTAGACTGTCCAAGTGCCCGCTAGGTTACCTACATAGTCCAAGTGCCCGTTCGTTAACCTAGATAGTCCAAGTGCCCGCTAGGAAACCTACATATTCCAAGGGCCCACTAGGTAACCTAGATAGTCCAAGTCTCCGCTCGATAACCTAGAGTCCAAGTGCTCGCTAGCTAACCTACGTAGTCCAAGTGCCCGCTATGTAAGCTAGATAATCAAAGTGCCCGTTAGGGAACCTAGATAGTCCAAGTGCCCGGTAGGTAACTTACATTGTCCATGTTCCGGCTAGGTAACCTAGATACTCAAAGTGACCGTTACCTAACCTAGATAGTCCAAGTGCCCGCTAAGCAAGCTACATAGTCCAAGTACCCGTTCGTTAACCTAGAAGTCCAAGTGCCTGCTAGGTAACCTAGACAGTCCAAGTGCCCGCTAGGTTACCTGCATATTCCAAGTGCCCATTCGTTAACCTAGATAGTCCAAGTGCCCACTAGGTAACCTACATAGTCCAAGTGCCCTCTAGGTAACCTATATAGTCCAAGTGCCCGCTAGGTAACCTAGATAGTCCAAGGGCCCGCTAGTTTACCTACATAGTCCAAGGGCTCACTTGTTAAATTTGATAGTCCAAGTGCCCGCTAGTTAACCTAGATCGTCCAAGTGCCCGCTAGTTAACGTAGATTGTCCAAGTGCCCGCTAGTTAACCTACATAGTCCAAGGGCCCACTAGTTAACCTAGATAGTCCAAGTGTCCTCTAGTTAACCTACATAGTCCAAGTGCCCGCTACTTAACCTATATACCAAGTGCCCGCTAGGTATCCTAGATAGTCCAAGTGCCCGTTCGGTAACCTAGATAGTCCAAGTGTCCTTTAGGGAACCTAGATAGTCCAAGGGCCCGCTAGTTAACCTACATAGTCCAAGTGCCCGCTAGGCAACCTAGATAGTCCAAGTGCCCGCTAAGGAACCTAAATAGTCCAAGTGCACGCGAGTTAACCTAGATAGTCCAAGTGCCCGCTATTTAACCTAGATAGTCCAAGTGCCTGCTAGGTAACCTACATAGTGCAAGTGTCCGCTAGTTAACCTACATATTCCAAGTGCCCGCTAGTTAACATAGATAGTCCAAGTGCCGGCTAGGGATCGTACATAGTACAAGTGCCCGCTAGGGAACCTCAATAGTCCAAGTCCCTGTTAGCTAACCTAGATAGTCCAAGTGGCGGCTAAGTAACCTACATAGTCCAAGTGTCCCCTAGGTAACCTATATATTCCAAGTGCCCGCTAGGTAACCTAGATAGTCCAAGGGCCCGCTAGTTAACCTACATAGTCCAAGGGCTAACTTGTTAACTTTGATAGTCCAAGTGCCCGCTAGTTAACCTAGATCGTCCAAGTGCCCGCTAGTTAACCTAGATTGTCCAAGTGCCCGCTAGTTGACCTACATAGTCCAAGGGCCCACTAGTTAACCTAGATAGTCCAAGTGTCCTCTAGTTAACCTACACAGTCCAAGTGCCCGCTAGTTAACCTATATACCAAGTGCCCGCTACGTATCATAGATAGTCCAAGGCTATGCTAGTTAACCTACATAGTCCAAGTGCCAGCTAGGCAACCTAGATAGTCCAAGTGCCCGCTAAGGAACCTACATAGTCCAAGTGCACGGGAGTTAACCTAGATAGTCCAAGTGCCCGCTATTTAACCTAGATAGTCCAAGTGCCTGCTAGTTAACCTACATAGTGCAAGTGTCCGCTAGTTAACCTACATATTCCAAGTGCCCGCTAGTTAACATAGATAGTCCAAGTGCCGGCTAGGGATCGTACATAGTCCAAGTGCCCGCTAGTTAACCTAGATAGTTCAAGTACCCGCTAGGTAACCTAGATAGTCCGAGGGCCCCCTACTTAGCCTACATAGTCCAAGTGCCCGCTAGGTAACCTAGATAGTCCAAGTGCCTTTTCGGTAACCTAGCTAGTCCAAGTGCCCTTTAGGAAACCTAGATAGTCTAAGGGCCCGCAAGTTAACCTACATACTCCATGGGCCCGCTAGTTAACCTACATATTCCAAGTGCCCGCTAGTTAACCTACATAATCTAAGTGCCCGTTAGCTAACCTAGATAGTCCAAGGGCCCGCTAGTTGACCTACATAGTCCAAGGGCCAGCTCAGTATCCTAGATAGTACAAGTGCCCGCTAGGGAACCTCAATAGTCCAAGTGCCTGTTAGCTAACCTAGATAGTCCACGTGGCGGCTAGGTAACCTACATAGTCCATGTGCCCGATAGGGAACCTACATAATCCAAGTGCCCGCTAGGGAACCTATATAGTCCAAGTGCCTGCTAGACAACCTACATAATCCAAGTGCCCGTTAGTTAACCTAGATAGTCAAAGTGCCTGCTAGTTAACCCAGATAGTCCAAGTGCTCGCTAGGTAACCTACATAGTCTAAGTGCCCGCTTGGTAACCTAAATAGTCCAAATGAAAGCTAGGGAAACTACATAGTCCAAGTGCCCGCTAGTTAACCTAGATAGTCCAAGTGCCTGCTAGTAAACCTACATAATCCATGGGCCCGCTAGTTAACCTACATAGTGCAAGGACCCCCTAGTTAACCTAGATCGTGCAAGTGTCCGCTAATTAACCTACATAGTCCAAGTGCCCGCTAGGGATCCTTCATAATCCAACTGCCTGCTAGGTAACCTAGAGAGTCCAAGTGCCCGCTAGTTAACCTAGATAGTCCTAGTGCCCGTTTGTTAACCTAGATAGTCCAAGTGCCCACTAGGGGACGTACATAGTCCAAGTGCCTGCTACGCAACCTAGATAATCCAAGTGCCCACTAGGTAACCTAGATAGTCCAAGTGCCCGTTACCTAACCTAGATAATTCAAGTGCCCGCTAGGCAACCTACAGAGTCCAAGTGCCTGTTCGTTAACCTAGAAGTCCAAGAGCCCGCTATGTAACCTAGACAGTTCAAGTGCCCGCTATGTAACCTAGACAGTACAAGTGCCCGCTAGGTTACCTGCATAGTCCAAGTGCCCGTTCGTTAACATAGATAGTCCAAGTGCCCGCTAGGGAACCGATATAGTGCAAGTGCTATCTAGGTAACCTAGATAGTCCAAGGGCCCACTAGTTAACCTACATAGTCCAAGGGCTCGCTTGTTAACTTTGATAGTGCAAGTGCCCCTTAGTTAACCTAGATCGTTCAAGTGCCCGCTAGTTAACCTAGATCGTCCAAGTACTGGCTAGTTAACCTACATAGTCCAAGGGTCCACTAGCTAACCTAGATTGTCCAAGTATCCTCTAGTTAACCTACATAGTCCAAGTGCCTGCTAGGTAACCTACATAGTGCAAGTGTCTGCTAGGTAAACTACATAGTCCAAGTGCCCGCTAGTTAATATAGATAGTCCAAGTGCCCGCTAGGGAAGGTACATATTCCAAGTGCCCGCTAGGTAACCTAGAGAGTGCAAGTGCCCGCTAGTTAACCTACATATTCCAAGTGCCCGCTATTTAACCTACATAATCTAAGTGCCAGCTAGGTAACCTAGATAGTACAAGTGCCTGCTAGGTAACCTACATAGTGCAAGTGTCCGCTAGTTAACCTACATAGTCCAAGTGCCCGGTAGTTAACATAGATAGTCCAAGTACCCGCTAGTTAACCTAGATCGTCTAAGTGCCCGCTAGGTAACCTACATAATCCAAGGGCCCGCTAGGTAACCTACAAATTCTAAGGGCCCGCTAGTTAACCTACATAGTCCAAGGGCCCGCTAGGTAACCTACAAATTCTAAGGGCCCGCTAGGTTATCTATATAGTCCAAATGACCCCTAGGGAACCTACATAGTCCAAGTGCCCGCTCTGTAACCTAGATAATCCATGTGCCCGCTAGTTAACCTATATAGTCCAAGTGCCCGCTAGTTAACCTAGATCGTCCAAGTGCCCGCTAGTTAACCAACAGTGTCAATGGCCCGCTAGTTAACCTACATAGTGCAAGAGCCCGCTAGTTAGCCTAGATCGTGCAAGTGTCCGCTAGTTAACCTACAGAGTTCAAGTGGCAGTTAGCTAACCTAGATGTTCCAAGGACACGCTAGTTGACCTATATAGTCCAAGTGCCCGTTGGGTAACCTAGATAATCCAAGTGCCCGCTAGGTAACCTTCATAGTCCAAGTGCCAGCTAGGTAACCTAGATAGTCCAAGTGCCCGCAGGTTAATCTAGATAGTCCTATTGCCCGTTAGTTAACCTAGAGTGTCCAAGTGCCCACTAGGGGACGTACTTAGTCCAAGTGCCCGTTAGCTAACCTAGATAGTCCAAGTGCCCGCTAGTTAACAGTGATCAACCAAGTGCCCGCTAGGGAAACTACATAGTCCAAGTGCCTTCTAGTTAACCTAGATAGTCCAAGTGCCCTCTAGTTAACCTAGATCGTCCAAGTGCCCGCTAGTTAACCTAGATAGTCCAAGTGCCCCCTAGGTAACCTAAGTAGTCCAAATGTCCAATAGGGATCCTACATAGTCCAAGTGCCCCCTAGGTAACCTACATAGACCAAGTGCGCGTTCGTTAACCTAGACAGTCCTAGTGCCCGCTAAGTAACCTACTGTCCAAGTGCCCGCTAGGTTAACTACATAGTCCAAGTGCCCGTTCGTTAACCTAGATAGTCCAAGTGCCCGCTAGGAAACCTACATTGTCCAAGGGCCCACTAGGTAACCTAGATAGTCCAAGTGTCCGCTAGATAACCTAGAGTCCAAGTGCTCGCTAGCTAACCTACATAGTCCAAGTGCCTTTTCGGTAACCTAGATAGTCCAAGTGCCCTTTAGGGAACCTAGATAGTCCAAGGGCCCGCAAGTAAACCTACATAGTCCATGGGCCCGCTAGTTAACCTACATATTCCAAGTGCCCGCTAGTTAACATAGATAGTCCAAGTGCCGGCTAGGGAACGTACATAGTCCAAGTGCCGGCTAGGGAACGTACATAGTCCAAGTGCCGGCTAGTTAACCTAGATAGTTCAAGTACCCGCTAGGTAACCTAGATAGTCCAAGTGCCTTTTCGGTAACCTAGATAGTCCAAGTGCCCTTTAAGGAACCTAGATAGTACAAGGGCCCGCAAGTAAACCTACATAGTCCATGGGCCTGCTAGTTTACCTACATATTCCAAGTTCCAGCTAGTTAACCTACATAATCTAAGTGCCCGTTAGCTAACCTAGATAGTCCAAGGGCCCGCTAGTTGACCTACATAGTCCAAGGGCCAGCTACGTATCCTAGATAATACAAGTGCCCGCTAGGGAACCTCAATAGTCCAAGTCCCTGTTAGCTAACCTAGATAGTCCAAGTGGCGGCTAAGTAACCTACATAGTCCAAGTGCCCTCTAGGTAACCTATATATTCCAAGTGCCCGCTAGGTAACCTAGATAGTCCAAGGGCCCGCTAGTTAACCTACATAGTCCAAGGGCTAACTTGTTAACTTTGATAGTCCAAGTGCCCGCTAGTTAACCTAGATCGTCCAAGTGCCCGCTAGTTAACCTAGATTGTCCAAGTGCCCGCTAGTTAACCTACATAGTCCAAGGGCCCACTAGTTAACCTAGATAGTCCAAGTGTCCTCTAGTTAACCTACATAGTCCAAGTGCCCGCTAGTTAACCTATATACCAAGTGCCCGCTACGTATCCTAGATAGTCCAAGGGCATGCTAGTTAACCTACATAGTCCAAGTGCCAGCTAGGCAACCTAGATAGTCCAAGTGCCCGCTAAGGAACCTACATAGTCCAAGTGCACGCGAGTTAACCTAGATAATACAAGTGCCCGCTATTTAACCTAGATAGTCCAAGTGCCTGCTAGGTAACCTACATAGTGCAAGTGTCCGCTAGTTAACCTACATATTCCAAGTGCCCGCTAGTTAACATAGATAGTCCAAGTGCCGGCTAGGCATCGTACATAGTACAAGTGCCCGCTAGGGAACCTCAATAGTCCAAGTCCCTGTTAGCTAACCTAGATAATCCAAGTGGCGGCTAATTAACCTACATTGTCCAAGTGCCCTCTAGGTAACCTATATATTCCAAGTGCCCGCTAGGTAACCTAGATAGTCCAAGGGCCCGCTACTTAACCGACATAGTCCAAGGGCTAACTTGTTAACTTGGATAGTCCAAGTGCCCGCTAGCTAAAATAGATCGTCCAAGTGCCCGCTAGTTAACCTAGATTGTCCAAGTGCCCGCTAGTTAACCTACATAGTCCAAGGGCCCATTAGTTAACCTAGATAGTCCAAGTGTCCTCTAGTTAACCTACATAGTCCAAGTGCCCGCTAGTTAACCTATATACCAAGTTCACGCTACGTATCCTAGATAGTCCAAGGGCAAGCTAGTTAACCTACATAGTCCAAGTGCCCGCTAGGCAACCTAGATAGTCCAAGTGCCCGCTAAGGTACCTACATAGTCCAATTGCACGCGAGTTAACCTATATAGTCCAAGTGCCCGCTATTTAACGTAGATAGTCCAAGTGCCTGCTAGGTAACCTACATAGTGCAAGTGTCCGCTAGTTAACCTACATATTCCAAGTGCCCGCTAGTTAACATAGATAGTCCAAGGTCCGGCTAGGGAACGTACATAGTCCAAGTGCCCGCTAGTAAACCTAGATTGTCCAAGTGCCCGCTAGTTAACCTAGATTGTCCAAGTGTCCTCTTGTTAACCTACATAGTCCATGGGCCCGCTAGTTAACCTACATATTCCAAGTGCCCGGTAGTTAACCTACATAATCTAAGTGCCCGTTAGCTAACCTAGATTGTCCAAGGGCCCGCTAGTTGACCTACATAGTCCAAGGGAAAGCTAGGTATCCTAGATAGTACAAGTGCCCGCTAGGGAACCTCAATAGTCCAAGTGCCTGTTAGCTAACCTAGATAGTCCACGTGGCGGCTAAGTAACCTACATAGTCCAAGAGCCCGATAGGGAACCTACATAATCCAAGTGTCCGCTAGGGAACCTACATAGTCCAATTGACTGCTAGGCAACCTACATAGTCCAAGTGCCCGCTAGGGAACATATATAGTCCAAGTGCCCGCTAGTTAACCTTCATAGTCCAAGTGCCCGATAGGGAACCTACATAATCCAAGTGCCCGCTAGGGAACCTACATAGTCCAAGTGCCCGCTAGGCAACCTACATAGTCCAAGTGCCCGTTAGTTAACCTAGATAGTCCAAATGCCCGCTAGGGAAACTACATAGTCCAAGTGCCCGCTAGTTAACCTAGATAGTCCAAGTGCCTGCTAGTAAACCTATATAATCCATGGGCCCGCTAGTTAACCTAGATAGTCCAAGTGCCCACTAGGGACCCTACATAGTCCAAGTGCCCGCTTGGTAACCTAGATAGTCCAAGTGCCCGCTAGGGATCCTTCATAATCCAAGTGCCTGCTAGGCAACCTAGATAGTCCAAGTTCCCGCTAGGTAACCTAGATAGTCCAATAGCCCGCTATGTAACCTAGACAGTCCAAGTGACCGCTATGTAACCTAGACAGTCCAAGTGCCCGCTAGGGGACCTATATAGTCCAAGTGCTATCTAGGTAACCTAGATAGTCCAAGGGCCAGCTAGTTAACCTACATAGTCCAAGGACTCGCTTGTTAACTTTGATAGTCCAAGTGCCCCTTAGTTAACCTAGATCGTTCAAGTGCCCGCTAGTTAACCTAGATCGTACAAGTACTGGCTAGTTAACCTAAATAGTCCAAGGGCCCACTAGTTAACCTAGATTGTCCAAGTGTCCTCTAGTTAACCTACATAGTCCAAGTGCCCGCTAGGTAACCTACATAGTGCAAGTGTCTGCTAGGTAAACTACATAGTCCAAGTGCCCTCTAGTTAACATAGATAGTCCAAGTGCCCGCTAGGGAAGGTACATAGTCCAAGTGCCCGCTAGGTAACCTAGAGCGTGAAAGTGCCCGCTAGTTAACCTACATAGTCCAAGGGCCTGCTAGTTAACCTACATAGTCCAAGTGCCAGTAGTTAACTTACATAGTTGAAGTGTCCGTAGGGAACATACATAGTCCAAGTGCCCGCTAGTTAACATAGATAGTCCAAGTGCCCGCTAGGGAAGGTACATAGTCCAAGTGCCCGCTAGGTAACCTAGAGAGTGAAAGTGCCCGCTAGTTAACCTACATAGTCCAAGGGCCTGCTAGTTAACCTACATAGTCCAAGTGCCAGTAGTTAACTTACATAGTTCAAGTGTCCGTAGGGAACATACATAGTCCAAGTGCCAGCGAGGGAACATACATAGTCCAAGTGCCCGCTAGGGAACCGACGTAGTCCAAGTGCCCGCTAGGGAATCTACATAGTCCAAGGTCCCACTAGTTAACGTAGATAGTCCAATTGCTGCTAGTAAATCTACATAGTCCAAGGGCCCGCTAGTTAACCTACATAATCCAAGTACTCGCTAGTTAACCTAGATCGTCCAAGTGTCCGCTAGTTAACCTACATAGTCCAAGTGCCCGCTAGGGAACCTAGATAGTCCAAGTGCCCGCTCTGGAACCTACGTAGTCCAAGTGCCTGCTAGGGAACCTACATAGTCGAAGTGCCCGCTCTGGAACATACATAGTCCAAGTGCCCGCTAGGGAATCTACATAGCAAAGGGCCCGCTAGTTAACGTAGATAGTCCAAGTGCCGCTAGTAAATCTCCATAGTCAAAGGGCCCGCTAGTTAACCTATATAGTCCAAGTTCCCGCTAGTTAACCTAGATCGTCCAAGTGCACGCTAGTTAACCTACATAGTCCAAGGGCCCGCTAGTTAACCTACATAGTCCAAGGGCCCGCTAGTTAACCTACATAGTCCAAGTACACGCTAGTTAACCTAGATCGTCCAAGTGCACGCTAGTTAACCTACATAGTCCAAGGGCCCGCTAGTTAACCTACATCGTCCAAGGGCCCGCTAGTTAACATACATAGTCCAAGTGCCCGCTAGTTAACATAGATAGTCCAAGTGCCCGCTAGGGAAGGTACATAGTCCAAGTGCCCGGTAGTTAACTTACATAGTTCAAGTGTCCGTAGTGAACATACATAGTCCAAGTGCCCGCTAGGGAACATACATAGTCCAAGTGCCCACTAGGTAACCTAAATAGTACAAGGGCCCGCTAGTTAACCTACATCTTCCAAGAGCCCGCAAGTTAACCTAGATAGTCCAAGTGCCCGCTAGTTAACCTACATAGTCCAAGTGCCCGCTAGGGAATCTACATAGTCCAAGGGCCCGCTAGTTAACGTAGATAGTCCAAGTGCCGCTAGTTAATCTACATAGTCAAAGGGCCCGCTAGTTAACCTACATAGTCCAAGTACCCGCTAGTTAACCTAGATCGTCCAAGTGCACGCTAGTTAACCTACATAGTCCAAGGGCCCGCTAGTTAACCTACATAGTCCAAGGGCCCGCTAGTTAAACTACATAGTCCAAGTACATGCTAGTTAACCTAGATCGTCCAAGTGCACGCTAGTTAACCTACATAGTCCAAGGGCCCGCTAGTTAACCTACATCGTCCAAGGGCCCGCTAGTTAACCTACATAGTCCAAGTGCCCGCTAGTTAACATAGATAGTCCAAGTGCCCGCTAGGGAAGGTACATAGTCCAAGTGCCCGGTAGTTAACTTACATAGTTCAAGTGTCCGTAGTGAACATACATAGTTCAAGTGCCCGCTAGGGAACATACATAGTCCAAGTGCCCACTAGGTAACCTAAATAGTCCAAGGGCCCGCTAGTTAACCTACATCTTCCAAGAGCCCGCAAGTTAACCTAGATAGTCCAAGTGCCCGCTAGTTAACCTACATAGTCCAAGTGCCCGCTAGGGAATCTACATAGTCCAAGGGCCCGCTAGTTAACGTAGATAGTCCAAGTGCCGCTAGTTAATCTACATAGTCAAAGGGCCCGCTAGTTAACCTACATAGTCCAAGTACCCGCTAGTTAACCTAGATCGTCCAAGTGCACGCTAGTTAACCTACATAGTCCAAGGGCCCGCTAGTTAACCTACATAGTCCAAGGGCCCGCTAGTTAACCTACATAGTCCAAGTACACGCTAGTTAACCTAGATCGTCCAAGTGCACGTTAGTTTACCTACATAGTCCAAGGGCCCGCTAGTTAACCTACATCGTCCAAGGGCCGCTAGTTAACCTACATAGTCCAAGTGCCCGCTAGTTAACATAGATAGTCCAAGTGCCCACTAAGGAAGGTACATAGTCCAAGTGCCCACTAGGTAACATAGAGAGTGCAAGTGCCCGCTAGTTAACCTACATAGTCCAAGTGCCTGCTAGGTAACATAGATAGTCCAAGGGCCTGCTAGTTAACCTACATAGTCCAAGTGCCCGGTAGTTAACTTACATAGTTCAAGTGTCCGTAGTGAATATACATAGTCCAAGTGCCCGCTAGGAAACATACTTAGTCCAAGTGCCCGCTAGGGAACCTACGTAGTCCAAGTGCCCACTAGGGAATCTACATAGTCCAAGGGCCCGCTAGTTAACGTAGATAATCCAAGTACCAGCTAGTTAACCTAGATCGTCCAAGTGTCCGCTAGTTAACGTACATAGTCCAAGTGCCCGCAAGGGAACCTAGATAGTCCAAGGGCCCGCTCTGGAACATACATAATACAAGTGCCCGCTAGGGAATCTACATAGTCCAAGGGCACGCTAGTTAACGTAGATAGTCCACGTGCCGCTAGTTAATCTACATAGTCCAAGGGCCCACTAGTTAACCTACATAGTCCAAGTACACGCTAGTTAACCTAGATCGTCCAAGTGCACGCTAGTTAACCTACATAGTCCAAGGGCCCGCTAGCCAACCTACATAGTCCAAGGGCCCGCTAGGTAACCTACATAGTCCAAGTACACGCTAGTTAACCTAGATCGTCCAAGTGCACGCTAGTTAACCTACATAGTCCAAGGGCCCGCTAGTTAACCTACATAGTCCAAGTGCCCGCTAGGTAACCTAGACAGTTGAATAACCACTAGGTTACTTACATAGTCCAAGTGCCTGTTCTTTAACCTAAATAGTCTAAGTGCCCGCTAGGTAACCTTTATAGTCCAAATGCCCGCTAGGGACCCTCATAGTTCATGTGCCCGCTAGTTATCCTAGATAGTCCAAGTGCTCACTAGTTAACCTAGATACTCCAAGTGCCCGCTAGTTAACCTAGATAGACCAAGTGCCCGCTAGGGAACCTACCTAGTCCAAGTGCCCGATAGGGAACTTACATAGTCCAAGGGCCCGCTAGGGAAACTACAGAGTCCAAGTGCCTGTTAGTTAACCTAGATAGTCCAAGTGCCCGCTAGGTAACCTAGATAGTCCAACAGCCCGCTAGGTAACCTACATACTCCAAGAACCCGTTAGTTAACCTAGATAGTTCAAGTGCCAGCTAGGTAACCTAGATAGTCCATGTGGCGCTAGGTAACCTGCAAAGTCAAAGTGCCCACTAGGTTATCTATATAGTCCAAATGCCCGCTAGGGTATCTACATAGTCCAAGGGCCCTCTAGTTAACGTAGATAGTCCAAGTGCTGCTAGTTATTCTACATAGTTCAAGGGCCCACTAGTTAACCTACATAGTCCAAGTACCCGCTAAGAAACCTAGATAGTCCAAGTGCCCATTACCTAACCTAGATAGTCCACGTGCCCTCTAGTTAACCTAGATCGTCCAAGTGTCCGCTAAGAAACATAGATAGTACAAGTGCCCGTTACCTAACCTAGAAGTCCAAGTGCCCGCTAGGTAACCTAGACTCTCCAAGATCCCGCTAGGTTACCTACATAGTCCAAATGCCCGTTTGGTAACCTAGATAGTGCAAGTGCCCGGTAGTTAACCTACATAGTCCAAGTGCCCGCTAGGTAACCTAGATAGTCCAAGGGCCCGCTAGTTAACCTACATAGTCCAAGTGCCCGGTAGTAAACTTACATAGTTCATGTGTCCGTAGGGAAATACAGAGTCCAAGTGCCCGCTAGGGAACCTACATAGTCCAAGTGCCCGCTAGTTAATCTACATAGTTCAAGGGCCCGCTAGTTAACCTACATAATCCAAGTACCCGCTAGTGAACCTAGATCGTCCAACTGTCTGCTAATTAACTTACATAGTACACGTGCCCGCTAGGGAACCTAGATAGTATAAGTGCCCGCTCTGGAACCTACATAGTCCAAGTGACTGCTAGGGAACCAACATAGTCCAAGTGCCCGCTCTGGAACATACATAGTCCAAGTGCCCGCTAGGGAATCTACATAGTCCAAGGGTCCGCTAGTTAACGTAGATAGTCCAAGTGCCGCTAGTAATCTACATAGTCTAAGGGCCCGCTAGTTAACCTACATAGTCCAAGTACCCGCTAGTTAACCTAGATCGTCCAAGTGACCACTAGGTAACCTACATAGTCCAAGGGCCCGCTAGTTAACCTACATCTTCCAAGAGCCCGCAAGTTAACCTAGATAGTCCAAGTGCCCGCTAGTTAACCTACATAGTCTAAGTGCCCGCTAGGTAACCTAGACATTTCAAGTGACCACTAGGTTACCTACATAGTCCAAGTGCCCTTTCGTTAACCTACATAGTCCAATTGCCCGCTAGGTAACCAATATAGTCCAAATGCCCGCTAGGGGCCCTAATAGTCCATAAGCCCGCTAGTTAACCTAGATAGTCCAAGTGCTGGCTAGTTAACCTAGATAGACCAAGTGCCCGATAGGAAACGTACATAGTCCGAGTGTCCGCTAGGTAACGTACATAGTCAAAGTGCCCGCTAGGTAAGGTAGATAGTCCAAGTGCCCCCTAAGAAACGTACATAGTCCAAGTGCCCGTTAGGTAACCTAGATAGTCCAAATGCCCGATAGGGAAACCACATAGTCCAAGTGCACTCTAGGGAACTTACATAGTCCGAGGGCCCGCTAGGGAACCTACATAGTCCAAGTGCCCGCTAGGTAACCTACATAGTCCAAATGCCCTCTAGTTATTCTACATAGTCCAAGTGCCCGATAGGGAACCTATATAATCCAAGTGCCCGCTAGGGAACGTACATAGTCCAAGTGCCTGCTAGGTAACCTAGATAGTCCAAGTGCCCACTAGTTAACCTACATAGTCTAGGTTCCCCCTAGGTAACCTAGATAGTCCAAGGGCCCGCTAGGTTACCTACATAGTCCTAGTGCCCCCTAGTTAACCTACATTCTCCAAGTGCCCGGTAGGGAACCTACATAGTCCAAGTGTCCGCTAGGTAACCTACATAGTCCAAATGCCCGCTAGTTAACCTACATAGTCCAAGTGCCCCATAGGGAACCTACATAATCCAAGTGCCCGCTAGGGAACGTACATAGTTCAAGTGCCCATTAGGTAACCTAGAAAGTCCAAATGCCCGCCAGGAAACCCACATAGTCCAAGTGCCCGCTAGGGAACTTACATAGTCCAAGGGCCCGCTAGGGAACCTACACAGTCCAAGTGCCCGTTACTTAACCTAGATAGTCCAAGTGCCCGCTTGGTAACCTAGATAGTCCAACAGCCCGGTAGGTAACCTACATGCTCCAAGTACCCGCTAGGTAACGTAGATAGTTCAAGTGCCAGCTAGGTAACCTAGATAGTCCAACAGCCCGGTAGGTAACCTATATGCTCCAAGTACCCGCTAGGTAACGTAGATAGTTCAAGTGCCAGCTAGGTAACCTAGATAGTCCAAGTGCCCGCTAGGTAACCTAGAAAGTCTAAGTGCCTGCTAGGTAATCTATATAGTCCAAATGACCCCTAGGGAGGCTACATAGTCCAAATGCTCGCTAGGTAACCTAGATAGTCTAATGGCCCGCTAGGTAACTTACATAATCCTAGTGCCTTCTAGTTAACCTACATTTTCCAAGTGCCCGATAGGGAACCTACATAGTCCAAGTGCCCGCTAGGTAACCTACATAGTCCAAATGACCTCTAGTTATTCTACATAGTCCAAGTGCCCGATAGGGAACCTACATAATCCAAGTGCCCGCTAGGGAACGTACATAGTCCAAGTGCCCGTTAGGTAACCTAGAAAGTCCAAATGCCCGCCAGGAAACCCACATAGTCCAAGTGCCCGCTAGGGAACTTACATAGTCCAAGGGCCCGCTAGGGAACCTACACTGTCCAAGTGCCCGTTAGTTAACCTAGATAGTCCAAGTGCCCGCTTGGTAACCTAGATAGTCCAACAGCCCGGTAGGTAACCTACATGCTCCAAGTACCCGCTAGGTAACGTAGATAGTTCAAGTGCCAGCTAGGTAACCTAGATAGTCCAAGTGCCCGCTAGGTAACCTACAAAGTCTAAGTGCCTGCTAGGTAATCTATATAGTCCAAATTACCCCTAGGGAGCCTACATAGTCCAAATGCTCGCTAGGTAACCTAGATAGTCTAATGGCCCGCTAGGTAACTTACATAATCCTAGTGCCTTCTAGTTAACCTACATTTTCCAAGTGCCCGATAGGGAACCTACATAGTCCAAGTGCCCGCTAGGTAACCTACATAGTCCAAATGACCTCTAGTTATTCTACATAGTCCAAGTGCCCGATAGGAAACCTACATAATCCAAGTGCCCGCTAGGGAACGTACATAGTCCAAGTGCCCGTTAGGTAACCTAGAAAGTCCAAATGCCCGCCAGGAAACCCACATAGTCCAAGTGCCCGCTAGGGAACTTACATAGTCCAAAAGCCCGCTAGGGAACCTACACTGTCCAAGTGCCCGTTAGTTAACCTAGATAGTCCAAGTGCCCGCTTGGTAACCTAGATAGTCTAACAGCCCGCTAGGTAACCTACATACTCCAACATCCCGCTATAACGTAGATAGTTCAAGTGCCAGCTAGGTAACCTAGATAGTCCATGTGCCGCTAGGTAACCTACAAAGTCAAAGTGCCTGCTAGGTTATATATATAGTCCAAATGCCCGCTAGGGTATCTACATAGTCCAAGGGCCCGCTAGTTAACGTAGATAGTCCAAGTGCCGCTAGTTATTCTACATAGTTCAAGGGCCCACTAGTTAACCTACATAGTCCAAGTACCCGATAAGTAACCTAGATAGTCCAAGTGCACGCTAGTTAACCTAGATCGTCCAAGTGCCCGCTAAGAAACCTAGATAGTCCAAGTGCCCGTTAACTAACCTAGATAGTCCAATTGCCCGCTATGCAACATACATAGTCCAAGTGCCCGTTCGTTAACCTAGAAGTCCAAGTGCCCGATAGGTAACCTAGACTCTCCATGTGCCCGCTAGGTTACCTACATAGTCCAAATGCCCGTTCGGTAACCTAGATAGTGCAAGTGCCCGGTAGTTAACCTACATAGTCCAAGTGCCCGCTAGGTAACCTAGATAGTCCAAGGGCCCGCTAGTTAACCTACATGGTCCAAGTGCCCGGTAGTTAATTTACATAGTTCAAGTGTCCGTAGGGGACATACAGAGTCCAAGTGCCCGCTAGTTAATCTACATAGTTCAAGGGCCCGCTAGTTAACCTACATATTCCAAGTACCCGCTAGTTAACCTAGATCGTCCAAGTGTACGCTAATTAACCTACATAGTACAAGTTCCCGCTAGGGAACCTAGTTAGTCTAAGTGCCCGCTCTGGAACCTACATAGTCCAAATGACTGCTACGGAACCTACATAGTACAAGTGTCCGCTCTGGAACATACATAGTCCAAGTGCCCGCTAGGGAATCTACATAGTCCAAGCCTCGCTAGTTAACATAGATAGTCCAAGTGCCGCTAGTTAACCTACATAGTCCAAGTACCCGCTAGTTAACCTAGATCGTACAATTGCCCACTAGGTAACCTACATAGTCCAAGGGCCCGCTAGTTAACATACATAGTCCAAGTGCCCGCTAGGTAACCTAGACATTTCAAGTGACCACTAGGTTACCTACATAGTCCAAGTGCCCGTTCGTTAACCTACATAGTCCAAGTGCCCGCTAGGTAACCAATATAGTCCAAATTCCCGCTAGGGGCCCTAATAGTCCATATGCCCGCTAGTTAACCTAGATAGTCCAAGTGCTCTCTAGTTAACTTAGATAGACCAAGTGCCCGCTAGGGAACCTATCTAGTCCAAGTACCCGCTAGGAATCGTACATAGTCCGAGTGCCCGCTAGGGAACGTACATAGTCCAAGTGCCGGTTGGTAACCTAGATAGTCCAAGTGCTAGCTAGTTAACCTACATAGTCCAGGCTCCCCCTAGGTAACCTAGATTGTCCAAGGGTCCGCTAGGTAACCTACATAGTCCTAGTGACCCCTAGTTAACCTACATTCTCCAAAAGCCCGATTGGGAACCTACATAGTGCCCCCTAGTTAACCTACATTCTCCAAGTGCCCAATAGGGAACCTACATAGTCCAAATGCCGTCTAGTTAATCTACATAGTCCAAGTGCCCGATAGGGAACCTACATAATCCAAGTGCCCGCTAGGGATCCTAAATAGTCCAAGTGCCCGCTAGGTAACCTAGATAGTCCAAATGCCCGCCAGGAAACCCACATAGTCCAAGTGCCCGCTAGGGAACTTACATAGTCCAAGGGCCCGCTAGGGTTCTACACAGTCCAAGTGCCCGTTAGCTAACCTAGATAGTCCAAGTGCCCGCTTTGTAACCTATATATTCCAACAGCC
The DNA here is from genome assembly GCF_050624435.1 of Tenrec ecaudatus. Taxonomy (NCBI): domain Eukaryota; kingdom Metazoa; phylum Chordata; class Mammalia; order Afrosoricida; family Tenrecidae; genus Tenrec; species Tenrec ecaudatus. Next base: position 11,559 of record NW_027459307.1, on the reverse strand, counting down.
CGCTAGGTAACCTACATACTCTAAGAACCCGCTATAACGTAGATATTTCAAGTGCCAGCTGGTAACCTAGATAATCCATGTGCCGCTAGGTAACCTACAAAGTCAAAGTGCCCGGTAGGTTATCTATATAGTCCAAATGCCAGCTAGGGAATCTACATAGTCTAAGGGCCCGCTAGTTAACGTAGATAGTCCAAGTGCCGCTAGTTAATCTACATAGTCCAAGGGCCCGCTAGTTAACCTACATAGTCCAAGTACCCGCTAAGAAACCTAGATAGTCCAAGTGCACGCTAGTTAACCTAGATAGTCCAAGTGCCCTCTAGTTAACCTAGATCGTCCAAGTGCCCGCTAAGAAACCTAGATAGTCCAAGTGCCCGTTACCTAACTTAGATAGTCCAATTGCCCGCTATGCAACATACATAGTCCAAGGGCCCGTTCGTTAACCTAGAAGTCCAAGTGCCCGCTAAGTAACCTAGACTCTCCAAGTGCCCGCTAGGTTACCTACATAGTCCAAATGCCCGTTCGGTAACCTAGATAGTGCAAGTGCCCGGTAGTTAACTTACATAGTCCAAGTGCCCCCTGGGTAACCTAGATCGTCCAAGTGCCCGCTAAGAAACCTAGATAGTCTAAGAGCCTGTTACCTAACCTAGATAGTCCAATTGCCCGCTATGCAACATACATAGTCCAAGTGCCCGTTCGTTAACCTAGAAGTCCAAGTGCCCGCTAGGTAACCTAGACTCTCCAAGTGCCCGCTAGGTTACCTACATAGTCCAAATGCTCGTTCGGTAACCTAGATAGTGCAAGTGACCGGTAGTTAACTTACATAGTCCAAGTGCCCGCTAGGTAACCTAGATAGTGCAAGGGCCCGCTAGTTAACCTACATAGTCCAAGTGCCCGGTAGTTACCTTACATAGTTCAAGTGTCCGTAGGGAACATACAGAGTCCAAGTGCCCGCTAGGGAACCTACACATTCCAAGTGCACGCTAGTTAACCTAGATAGTCCAAGTGCCCGCTATTTAACCTAGATAGTCCAAGTGCCTGCTAGGTAACCTACATAGTGAAAGTGTCTGCTAGTTAACCTACATATTCCAAGTGCCCCCTAGTTAACATAGATAGTCCAAGTGGCCGCTAGGGAACTTACATAGTCCAATGCCCGCTAGGTAACCTAGATACTGCAATTGCCCGCTAGTTAACCTAGATAGTTCAAGTACCCGCTAGGTAACCTAGATCGTCCAAGGGCCCCTCAGTTTTCCTACATAGTCCAAGTGCCCACTAGGTAACCTTGATAGTCCAAGTGCCCGTTCGGTAACCTAGAGAGTCCAAGTGCCCTTTAGGGAACCTAGATAGTCCAAGGGGCCACTAGTAAACCTACATAGTCCATGGGCCCGCTAGTTAACCTTCATAGTGCAAGTGTCCGCTACTTAACCTACATATTCCAAACCCGCTACTTAACCTACATAATCTAAGTGCCCGTTGGCTAACCTAGATAGTCCAAGTGCCCGCTAGGTAACCTAGATAGTCCAAGTGACTGCTAGGTAACCTACATAGTGCAAGTGTCTGCTAGTTAACCTACATATTCCAAGTGCCCGCTAGTTAACATAGATAGTCCAAGTGCCCGCTAGGGAACTTACATAGTCCAAGTGCCCGCTAGTTAACCTAGATAGTTCAAGTACCCGCTAGGTAACCTAGATCGTCAAAGGGCCCCCTAGTTAGCCTACATAGTCCAAGTGCCCGATAGGTAACCTATATAGTCCATGTGCCCTTTAGGGAACCTAGATAGTCCAAGGGCCGGCTAGTAAACCTACATAGTCCATGGGCCCGCTAGTTAACCTTCATAGTGCAAGTGTCCGCTACTTAACCTACCTATTCCAAGTTCCCGCTAGATAACCTACACCATCTAAGTGCCCGTTGGCTAACCTAGATAGTCCAAGGGCCCGCTAGTTGACCTACATAGTCCAAGTGCCACTAGGTAACCTAGATAGTACAAGTGCCCGCCAGGGAACCTAGATAGTACAAGTGTCTGTTAGCTAACCTAGATAGTCCAAGTGGCGGCTAGGTAACCTACATAGTACAAATGCCCGTTCGTTAACCTAGATAAGACAAGTGCCCACTAGGTAACATAGACAGTCCAAGTGCCCGCTAGTTAACCTACATAGTCCAAGTGCCCGATAGGGAACTACATAATCCAAGTGCCCACTAGGCAACCTACATAGTCCAAGAACCCGTTAGTTAACCTAGATAGTCAAATTGCCGGCTAGGTAACCTAGATAGTCCAAGTGCCCGCTAGGTAACCTACATAGTCCCAGTGCCCGCTAGGTAACCTAAATAGTCCAAATGCCCGCCAGGAAAACTACATAGTCCAAGTGCCCGCTAGTTAACCTAGATAGTCCAAGTGCCTGCTAGTAAACCTACATAATCCTTGGGCCCGCTAGTTAACCTACATAGTGCAAGGGGCCGCTAGTTAACCTACATCGTCCGAGGGCCCGCTAGTTAACCTAGATAGTCCAAGTGCTCGCTAGTTAACCTACATAGTCTAAGTGCCCGCTAGGTAACCTAGATAGTCCAAGTGCCCGTTCGGTAACCTAGATAGTCCAAGAGCCCTTTAGGGAACCTAGATAGTCCAAGGGCCCACTAGTAAACCTACATAGTCCATGGGCCCGCTAGTTAACCTTCATAGTGCAAGTGTCCGCTACTTTACCTACATATTCCAAGTGCCCGCTAGTTAACCTACATAATCTAAGTGCCCGTTGGCTAACCAAGATAGTCCAAGGGCCCGCTAGTTGACATACATAGTCCAAGTGCCCGCTCTTTAACCTAGATAGTCCAAGTGATTGCTATGTAACCTACATAGTGCAAGTCTCCGCTAGTTAACCTACATATTCCAAGTGCCCGCTAGTTAACATAGATAGTCCAAGTGCCCGCTAGGGAACGTACATAGTCCAAGTGCCCGCTAGGTAACCTAGATACTGCAAGTTCCCGCTATTTAACCTAGATATTTCAAGTACCTGCTAGGTAACCTAGATCGTCAAAGGGCCCCCTAATTAGCCTACATAGTACAAGGGCTCGCTTGTTAACTTTGATAGTTCAAGTGCCCCTTAGTTACCTAGATCGTTCAAGTGCCCGCTAGTTAACCTAGATCGTCCAAGTACTGGCTAGTTAACCTACATACTCCAAGGGCCCACTAGTTAAACTAGATTGTCCAAGTGTCCTCTGGTTAACCTACATAGTCCAAGTGCCCGCGAGGTAACCTACATAGTGCAAGTGTCTGCTAGGTAAACTATATAATCCAAATGCCCGCTAGGGAAGGTACATAGTCCAAGTGCCCGCTAGGTAACTTAGAGAGTGCAAGTGCCCGCTAGCTAACCTACATAGTCCAAGTGCCTGCTAGGTAACCTAGATAGTCCAAGGGCCTGCTAGTTAACCTACATAGTCCAAGTGCCCCTAGATAACCTACATAGTGCAAGTGTCCGGTAGTTAACCTACATAGTCTAAGCGCCCGCTAGTTAACCTAGATAGTCCAAGTGCCCGCTAGGTAACCTACATAGTGCAAGTGTCCGCTAGTTAACCTAAGATGTCCAAGTGCCGCTAGTTAACATACATAGTCCAAGTGCCCGGTAGTTAACTTACATAGTTCAAGTGTCCACAGGGAACATACATAGTCCAAGTGCCCGCTAGGGAACATACATAGTCCAAGTGCCCGCTAGGGAACCGACGTAGTCCAAGTGTCCGCTAGGGAATCTACATAGTCCAAGGGCCCACTAGTTAACGTAGATAGTCCAAGTGCTGCTAGTTAATCTACATAGTCCAAGGGCCCGCTAGTTAACCTACATAATCCAAGTACCCGCTAGTTAACCTAGATCGTACAAGTGTTCGCTAGTTAACCTACATAGTCCAAGTGCCCGCAAGGGAAACTAGATAGTTCAAGTGCCCGATCTGGAACCTACATAGTCCAAGTGCCTGCTTGGGAACCTACATAGTCGAAGTGCCCGCTCTGGAACATACATAGTCCAAGTGCCCGCTAGGGAATCTACATAGTCCAAGGGCCCTCTAGTTAACGGAGATAGTCCAAGTGCAGCTTGTTAATCTACATAGTCCAAGGGCCCGCTAGTTAACCTACATAGTCCAAGTACCCGCTAGTTAACCTAGATCGTCCTAGTGCACGCTAGTTAACCTACATAGTCCAAGGGCCCGCTAGTTAACCTACATCGTCCAAGGGCCCGCTAGTTAACCTACATAGTCCAAGTGCCCGCTAGGTAACCTAGACAGTTCAAGTGACCACTAGATTACTATACATAGTCCAAGTGCCTGTTCGTTAACCTACATAGACCAAGTGCCCTCTAGGTAACCTATATAGTCCAAATGCCCGCTAGGGACCCTAATAGTCCAAGTGCCCACTAGTTATCCTAGATAGTCCAAGTGCTCGCTAGTTAACCTAGAATCTCCAAGTGCCCGTTAGTTAACCTAGATAGACCAAGTGCCCGCTAGGGAACCGACCTAGTCCAAGTGCCCGATAGGGAACTTACATAGTCCAAGGGCCCGCTAGGGAACCTACATAGTCCAAGTGCCCGTTAGTTAACCTAGATAGTCCAAGTGCCCGCTAGGTAACCTAGATAGTCCAACAGCCCGCTAGGTAACCTACATACTCCAAGAACCCGTTAGTTAACCTAGATAGTTCAAGTGCCAGCTAGGTAACCTAGATAGTCCATGTGCCGCTAGGTAACCTACAAAGTCAAAGTGCCCGCTAGGTTATCTATATAGTCCAAATGCCCGCTAGGGTATCTACATAGTCCAAGGGCCCGCTAGTTAACGTAGATAGTCCAAGTGCCGCTAGTTATTCTACATAGATCAAGGGCCCACTAGTTAACCTACATAGTCCAAGTACCCGCTAAGAAACCTAGATAGTCCAAGTGCCCGTTACCTAACCTAGATACTCCAAGTGCCCTCTAGTTAACCTAGATCGTCCAAGTGCCCGCTAAGAAACCTAGATAGTCCAAGTGCCCGTTACCTAACCTAGATAGTCCAATTGCCCGCTATGCAACATACATAGTCCAAGGGCCCGTTCGTTAACCTAGAAGTCCAAGTGCCCGCTAGGTAACCTAGACTCTCCAAGTGCCCGCTAGGTTACCTACATAGTCCAAATGCCCGTTCGGTAACCTAGATAGTGCAAGTGCCCGATAGTTAACCTACATAGTCCAAGTGCCCACTAGGAAACCTAGATAGTCCAAGGGCCCGCTAGTTAACCTAGATAGTCCAAGTGCCCGGTAGTTAACTTACATAGTTCAAGTGTCCGTAGGGAACATACAGAGTCCAAGTGCATGCTAGGGAACCTACATAGTCCAAGTGCCCGCTAGTTAATCTACATAGTTCAAGGGCCCGCTAGTTAACCTACATAATCCAACTACCCGCTTGTTAATCTAGATCGTCCAAGTGTCCGCTAATTAAACTACATAGTACAAGTGCCCGCTAGGGAACCTAGATAGTCTAACTGCCCGCTCTGGAACCTACATAGTCCAAGTGACTGCTAGGGAACCTACATAGTCCAAGTGCCCGCTCTGGAACATACATAGTCCAAGTGCCCGCTAGTGAATCTACATAGTCCAAGGGCCCGCTAGTTAACGTAGATAGTCCAAGTGCCGCTAGTTAATCTACATAGTCCAAGGGCCCGCTAGTTAACCTACATAGTCCAAGTACCCGCTAGTTAACCTAGATCGTCCAAGTGCCCACTAGGTAACCTACATAGTCCAAGGGCCCGTTAGTTAACCTACATCGTCCATGGGCCCGCAAGTTAACCTAGATAGTCCAAGTGCCCGCTAGTTAACCTACATAGTCCAAGTGCCCGCTAGGTAACCTAGACATTTCAAGTGACCACTAGGTAACCTACATAGTCCAAGTGCCCGCTAGGGAACGTACATAGTCCAAGTGCCCCCTAGGTAACCTAGATGCTGCAAGTGTCCGCTAGTTAACCTACATAGTCCAAGTGCCCGCAAGGGAACCTAGATACTCCAAGTGCCCGCTCTGGAACCTACATAGTCCAAGTGCCCTCTCTGGAACATACATAGTCCAAGTGCCCGCTAGGGAATCTACATAGTCCAAGGGCCCGCTAGTTAACGTAGATAGTCCAAATGCCGCTAGTTAATCTACATAGTCCAAGGGCCCGCTAGTTAACCTACATAGTCCAAGTACCCGCTAGTTAACCTAGATCGTCCTAGTGCACGCTAGTTAACCTACATAGTCCAAGGGCCCGCTAGTTAACCTACATCGTCCAAGGGCCCGCTAGTTAACCTACATAGTCCAAGTGCCCGCTAGGTAACCTAGACAGTTCAAGTGACCACTAGATTACTATACATAGTCCAAGTGCCTGTTCGTTAACCTACATAGACCAAGTGCCCTCTAGGTAACCTATATAGTCCAAATGCCCGCTAGGGACCCTAATAGTCCAAGTGCCCACTAGTTATCCTAGATAGTCCAAGTGCTCGCTAGTTAACCTAGAATCTCCAAGTGCCCGTTAGTTAACCTAGATAGACCAAGTGCCCGCTAGGGAACCGACCTAGTCCAAGTGCCCGATAGGGAACTTACATAGTCCAAGGGCCCGCTAGGGAACCTACATAGTCCAAGTGCCCGTTAGTTAACCTAGATAGTCCAAGTGCCCGCTAGGTAACCTAGATAGTCCAACAGCCCGCTAGGTAACCTACATACTCCAAGAACCCGTTAGTTAACCTAGATAGTTCAAGTGCCAGCTAGGTAACCTAGATAGTCCATGTGCCGCTAGGTAACCTACAAAGTCAAAGTGCCCGCTAGGTTATCTATATAGTCCAAATGCCCGCTAGGGTATCTACATAGTCCAAGGGCCCGCTAGTTAACGTAGATAGTCCAAGTGCCGCTAGTTATTCTACATAGATCAAGGGCCCACTAGTTAACCTACATAGTCCGAGTACCCGCTAAGAAACCTAGATAGTCCAAGTGCCCGTTACCTAACCTAGATACTCCAAGTGCCCTCTAGTTAACCTAGATCGTCCAAGTGCCCGCTAAGAAACCTAGATAGTCCAAGTGCCCGTTACCTAACCTAGATAGTCCAATTGCCCGCTATGCAACATACATAGTCCAAGGGCCCGTTCGTTAACCTAGAAGTCCAAGTGCCCGCTAGGTAACCTAGACTCTCCAAGTGCCCGCTAGGTTACCTACATAGTCCAAATGCCCGTTCGGTAACCTAGATAGTGCAAGTGCCCGATAGTTAACCTACATAGTCCAAGTGCCCACTAGGAAACCTAGATAGTCCAAGGGCCCGCTAGTTAACCTAGATAGTCCAAGTGCCCGGTAGTTAACTTACATAGTTCAAGTGTCCGTAGGGAACATACAGAGTCCAAGTGCATGCTAGGGAACCTACATAGTCCAAGTGCCCGCTAGTTAATCTACATAGTTCAAGGGCCCGCTAGTTAACCTACATAATCCAACTACCCGCTTGTTAATCTAGATCGTCCAAGTGTCCGCTAATTAAACTACATAGTACAAGTGCCCGCTAGGGAACCTAGATAGTCTAACTGCCCGCTCTGGAACCTACATAGTCCAAGTGACTGCTAGGGAACCTACATAGTCCAAGTGCCCGCTCTGGAACATACATAGTCCAAGTGCCCGCTAGTGAATCTACATAGTCCAAGGGCCCGCTAGTTAACGTAGATAGTCCAAGTGCCGCTAGTTAATCTACATAGTCCAAGGGCCCGCTAGTTAACCTACATAGTCCAAGTACCCGCTAGTTAACCTAGATCGTCCAAGTGCCCACTAGGTAACCTACATAGTCCAAGGGCCCGCTAGTTAACCTACATCGTCCATGGGCCCGCAAGTTAACCTAGATAGTCCAAGTGTCCGCTAGTTAACCTACATAGTCCAAGTGCCCGCTAGGTAACCTAGACATTTCAAGTGACCACTAGGTTACCTACATAGTCCAAGTGCCTTTTCGTTAATCTACATAGTCCAAGGGCCCGCTGGGTAACCAATATAGTCCAAATGCCCGCTAGGGTCCCGAATAGTCCATATGCCCGCTAGGTAACCTTGATAGTGCAAGTGCTCGCTAGTTAACCTAGATAGACCAAGTGCCCGCTAGGGAACCTATCTAGTCCAAGTATCCGCTAGGAAACGTACATAGTCCAAGTGCCCGCTAGGTAACGTCCATAATCCAAGTGCCCGCTAGGTAACGTAGATAGTCCAAGTGCCCGCTAAGGAACGTACATATTCCAGGTTCCCCCAAGGTAACCTACATAGTCCAAGTGCCCTCTAGGTAACCTAAATAGTCCAAATGCCCTATAGTTATTCTACATAGTCCAAGTGCCCGCTAGGAAACGTACATAGTCCATGTGCCTACTAGGTAACCTAGATAGTCCAAGTGCCCACTAGTTAACCTACATAGTCCAGGTTCCCCCTATGTAACCTAGATAGTCCAAGGGCCCGCTAGGTAACCTACATAGTCCTAGTGCCCCCTAGTTAACCTACATTCTTCAAGTGCCCGCTAGGTAACCTACATAGTCCAAATGCCCGCGAGTTAACCTACATAGTCCAAGTGCCCGATAGGGAACCTACATAATCCAAATGCCCGCTAGGGAACCTACATAGTCCAAGTGCCCATTAGGTAACCTAGATAGTCCAAATGCCCGTTCGGGAACCCACATAGTCCAAGTGCCCGCTAGGGAACCTACATAGTCCAAGTGCCCGTTAGTTAACCTAGATAGTCCCAGTGCCCGCTAGGTAATCTAGATAGTCCAACAGCCCGGTAGGTAATCTACATACTCCAAGTACCTGCTAGGTAACGTAGATATTTCAAGTGCCAGCTAGGTAACCAAGATAGTCCAAGTGCCTGCTAGGTAACCTACATAGTCCAAGTGCCCGCTAGGGAACGTACATAGTCCAAGTGCCTACTAGGTAACCTACATAGTCCAAATGCCCGCTAGGTAACCTAGATAGTCCAAGGGCCCGCTAGGTTATCTATATAGTCCAAATGCCCGCTAGGGTATCTACATAGTCCAAGGGCCCGCTAGTTAACGTAGATAGTCCAAGTGACGCTAGTTATTCTACATAGTTCAAGGGCCCACTAGTTAACCTACATAGTCCAAGTACCCGCTAAGAAACCTAGATAGTCCAAGTGCACGTTAGTTAACCTAGATAGTCCAAGTGCCCTCTAGTTAACCTAGATCGTCCAATTGCCCGCTAAGAAACCTAGATAGTCCAAGTGCCCGTTACCTAACTTAGATAGTCCAATTGCCCGCTATGCAACATACATAGTCCAAGGGCCCGTTCGTTAACCTAGAAGTCCAAGTGCCCGCTAGGTAACCTATACTCTCCAAGTGCCCGCTAGGTTACCTACATAGTCCAAATGCCCGTTCGGTAACCTAGATAGTGCAAGTGCCCGGTAGTTAACCTACATAGTCCAAGTGCCCGCTAGGTAGCCTAGATAGTCCAAGGGCCCGATAGTTTACCTACATAGTCCAAGTGCCCGGTAGTTAACTTACATAGTTCAAGTGTCCGTAGGGAACATACAGAGTCCAAGTGCCCGCTAGGGAACCTACATAGTCCAAGTGCACGCTAGTTAATCTACATAGTTCAAAGGCCCTCTAGTTAACCTACATAATCCAAGTACCCGCTAGTTAACCTAGATCGTCCAAGTGTCCGCTAATTAACCTACATAGTACAAGTGCCCGCTAGGGAACCTAGATAGTCTAAGTGCCCGCTCTGGAACCTACATAGTCCAAGTGACTGCTAGGGAACCTACATAGTCCAAGTGCCCGCTCTGGAACATACATAGTCCAAGTGCCCGCTAGGGAATCTACATAGTCCAAGTGCCCGCTAGGGAATCTACATAGTCCAAGGGCCCGCTGGTTAACGTAGATAATCCAAGTGCCGCTAGTTAATCTACATAGTCCAAGGGCCCGCTAGGTAACCTAGATAGTCCAAGGGCCCGCTAGTTAACCTACATAGTCCAACTGCCCGGTAATTAACCTACATAGTCCAAGTGCCCGTTAGTTAATCTACATAGTTCAAGGGCCCGCTAGTTAACCTACATAATCCAAGTACCCGCTAGTTAACCTAGATCGTCCAAGTGCCCACTAGGTAACCTACATAGTCCAAGTGCCCGCTAGGTAACCTAGACATTTCAAGTGACCAGTAGGTTACCTACATAGTCCAAGTGCCCTTTCGTTAACCTACATAGTCCAAGTGCCCGCTAGGTAACCAATATAGTCCAAATGCCCGCTAGGGGCCCTAATAGTCCATATGCCCGCTGGTTAACCTAGATAATCCAAGTGCTCGCTAGTTAACCTAGATAGACCAAGTGCCCGCTAGGGAACCTATCTAGTCCAAGTACCCGCTAGGAAACGTACATAGTCCAAGTGCCCGCTAGGTAACTTACATAATCCAAGTGCCCGCTAGGTAACGTAGATAGTCCAAGTGCCCGCTAAGGAACGTACATAGTCCAAGTGCCTGCTAGGTAACCTAGATAGTCCAAGTGCCCACTAGTTAACCTACATAATCCAGGTTCCGCCTAGGTAACCTACATAGTCCAAGTGCCCGCTAGGTAACCTACGTAGTCCAAATGCCCTCTAGTTATTCTACATAGTCCAAGTGCCCGATAGGGAACCTACATTGTCCAAGTGCCCGTTAGGTAACCTAGATAGTCCAAATGCCCGCTAGGGAACCCACATAGTCCAAGTGCCCGTTAGTTAACCTAGATAGTCTCAGTGCCCGTAAGGTAACCTAGATAGTCCAACAGCCCGGTAGGTAACCTACATACTCCAAGTACCCGCTAGGTAACGTAGATATTTCAAGTGCCAGCTAGGTAACCAATATAGTCCAAGGGCCCGCTAGGTAACCTACAAAGTCTAAGTGCCCGCTAGGTAATCTATTCAGTCCAAATGAACGCTATGGGGCCTACATAGTCCAAATGCTCTCTAGGTAACCTAGATAGTCTAAGGGCCCGCTAGGTAACCTACATAGTCCTAGTGCCCCCTAGTTAACCTACATTTTCCAAGTGCCCAATAGGTAACCTACATAGTCCAAATGCCCTCTAGTTATTCTACATAGTCCAAGTGCCCGATAGGGATCCTAGATAATCCAAGTGCCCGCTAGGGAATGTACATAGTCCAAGTGCCCGTTAGGTAACCTAGAAAGTCCAAATGCCCGCCAGGAAACCCACATAGTCCAAGTGCCTGCTAGGGAACTTACATAGTCCAAGGGCCCGCTAGGGAACCTACACAGTCCAAGTGCCCATTAGTTAACCTAGATAGTCCAAGTGCCTGCTTTGTAACCTAGATAGTCCAACAGCCCGCTAGGTAACCTACATACTCCAAGATCCCGCTATAACGTAGATAGTTCAAGTGCCAGCTAGGTAACCTAGATAGTCCATGTGCCGCTAGGTAACCTAAAAAGTCAAAGTGCCTGCTAGGTTATCTATATAGTCAAATGCCCGCTAGGGTATCTACATAGTCCAAGGGCCTGCTAGTTAACGTAGATAGTCCAAGTGCCGCTAGTTATTCTACATAGTTCAAGGGCCCACTAGTTAACCTACATAGTCCAAGTACC